>NC_056751.1:587879392-588039392 GCF_019279795.1 Protopterus annectens
AAGCTGCCTTCGCTCATCAAACAGACTTCTTGTCCAAACACTCAAATCCAACAACATAGGCGGTGATGGTCTGTTCGCCAACACCACTGGAAAGCTATGGAACTCCCTCCCCAACAACCTCATGCTTATTACTTCCCCAGTTCAATTCAAAAAGAGTCTAAAACTCCATTTTAAGTCCCATTGGCTTTGTCCATGCTGAAACCCAGACTAGCTCCTCTTCGTTAAACCAAGGCCATACCACTTCTCAAGTAAATCTAAACCCAAAAGGACAACCTAGAGTGGGGATATGTAATCAAAAAGCACGTTCATTGTACATTAGCCAAACTATAATCTATAATCTGTCAATAAATTCACTAGCATGTTTTTAAAGTTCTGTATATTGAACTGTCGTAAGTTGTGTCTGTTAGAGCAAGGTAGTATGTGTAGTATGTAGTATGTAAATTGCTTTTTATTCTTTTCTATCTTAAACACTA
The DNA here is from genome assembly GCF_019279795.1 of Protopterus annectens. Taxonomy (NCBI): domain Eukaryota; kingdom Metazoa; phylum Chordata; order Ceratodontiformes; family Protopteridae; genus Protopterus; species Protopterus annectens. The sequence continues at coordinate 587,879,866 of NC_056751.1, forward strand.
ATATGTAACTATCTGTCTCTGTGACTATGTTGGAGCTTTTCTCCCCGGGCCTCCGCTGAAAATGGACATGTATCCAGTCGGACTATCCCGGTCAACAAATGTAAAATAAATAAATAAAATAATAAAATAAAGAAATGCAACTTTATCAACACAATGGACAAGACAAACATTCTACTTTATCCCTGTACAGCAGTTAGGGTAAGTGTATACTGACACACATATGCACACACACATCAGCATGTTTTACACTTATGAAATATAAGGTACACGGTGCTGTACTGATGTGCATCCTCTTGTGGCACAGCTTTTCTCTGACATCTGGTTGCTATTTAGGTATACTACTGCATGCATTGGTGTATGTCTCCTCAGTAAAACAGTCATTGTGTATTATTTCATACACAGTCAGCGCATTGCTTAAACTGTGTTCAGCACTCTGACACCCCATATTAGCCTGACCATCTATCCTAGTGTCTGTTAGTATGTCAGTATTTTGAAATTCAGCATTGTAAGCTTTCAGTATAATGAGACTCAATCAAATGAATTTTCAGTATTTTGAAAATTAGGTATTGTGGTCTCAGTGAAATGAAATTCAGGATTTTGAGTTTTCAGTCATGTGAAGTAGATCCATATAGGTTTACCATAACAATTGCGAACGGAGATTGTCCGCAGATGGAACACTCGAAAGATGGATTTTCGAATGTCCATCTTGCTGAAAATTTCCGTGTTGAAAGTTCATATCACTGATATGAACTCAAAGTACCATCAGAGATTGCGGTACATTGCGGTTTGGGAAATTCATTTCTTTCCTCAATGTAGTGCGATGTTGGAGATGGAATATATAGTTATCAGGGGGTGTGGGGGGGCATGTGATGTTAGGTGTAGGAGTTTAGTGTTTCTATGCTCCTACACAGATATCACATGATGTCTTCGATTTTAATGTTGAATTAGCTGAATTCGTTCAGCTGATTCGACATTGTGATTTGAGCATTTTTTTTTCGTGGTTGTGGTTTGGTGTTTCAGTCTGAAATAATTTTGTTCGATATACATATATATATATATATATAATATATATATATATATATATATATATATATATATATATATAAATATATATATATATATATATATATATATATATATATATATGTGTGTGTGTGTGTGTGTGTGTGTGTGCATGTATATCTAACTACCAACCTATACTCCCCTCTCTAAGATTCTCGAAAAATGTATCCACTCATAACTACTCAACTACCTCCTCCAGCATAACCTCCTTACTCCCACTCAGCATGGTTTCCGTCCCAACCACAGCACAACTACTGCCCTTTTATCATTTACACATACCATTGCCGAGGCCCCAGACAATAACAAACCCATGTCATGTCTCTTCCTTGACCTTTCCAAAGCCTTTGATACAGTCTCCCATTCCCTACTGCTATCTAAACTTGCAGATTTCAATCCGTCTTCTTCCTCCCTTGCCTGCTTCTCCAGTTACTTATTTTGCAGGCAGCAATCTGTTAAATGGCTCTCTTGCACTTCTCCATCCATACCTGTCCCAACCAGAGTACCACAAGGTTCCATCCTGGGTCCCCCTCCTTTTTAATGTCTTTACCAATGATCGCTATACTTCTTGTAAACAATCCTCCTTCATCCAATATGCAGACGACTCGACTCTCATCTCCATCTCAGACAATGTCTCCAATCTCCACACTCTTACTCAACAGGCCTTCCTATCCACTGAACAGTGGTTGTCCAGGAATCTGCTCATTCTCAACCCTAAAAAGACCAAACTCTTATTATTTTTTCCAGATCTCTCTCTCACCTCAAATCCACCTTTACTATTACTTCCTCTAATAACACAGTTATCCAACCTGAAGCTCACACTAAACTCCTTGGGATCATCATAGATGATGAACTCAAATTCAGTTTGCACATCCTCCAAAGTACAAAAAAAGACTCACCAGAAACTTAGTTTACTGTATTGCAACAAAAAATTTCTAACTACAAATGCCAGACTCTCACTTGCACAGGCTCTTCTCCTCCCCTCCCTTCTGTATGTTGTCCCAGTACTCATCAGCATCCAAACTACTACTTTAAACAAACTCCAACAAACTTACCACAAAATAGCTAGATTTATCACAAACTATCCATAGAATACACATCACTGCCTTGCCCTAAATACTCTCCACTGGTCAGAATTCCCCCATACTCTACTGCTGTCACAACATCAAATGTTAACACTTCATTCTTTACAAACCTTCATCCTGCCCTTCTCTCTCTTCCTTCATCTCTATCTACACTCCTCTGTGGACTCTTCGTACCTCTAATTAGCAACTACTATAAATCTACCAACCCCCAAAAAATAACTGGCAAACTCCTATATAAACACTCCATCGCCCAAGCCTGGAACAATCTCCCAAGAGACATTTGTTCCATCTTTCACCCATCCTACTTTAAAAACTCAAACTTCATCTACTCATCTCCAAAATATACCCTTGTCAAGCCCCTACTTAAGTTCCCCACAACCCTACTATATACTTTTTCATTCCCTCCACATACAGCTAAGTATTCCAAGGTTCAAAGGATAAAACCACCACCGTAACAAATAGAAGCAGGCAAAATCTGAAGGTAATGCTACTCAATGCTAGACGTCTAAACCTCAAAATGCACTATCTTGAGGCATTCCTAAAAATGGAGAACATCGATATCTGTGCAGTAACTGAGACCTGGTTCAAGGCTCCAGAGAGCACCCCTGCAATACCAGGCTACAATTCTTACCACACTTTTTGGCCACAAAACCAGGACCGAAACACTAAAGGTGGAGGAGTGTCCATATTCACCAAGGATATTCACACCTCCAGGCTAGTTGCCCAACACAATGCATCTGAAATTCTCCAGGTGCAACTAACACTAGGTAAGACTGCAATCCAAATTGTAGCTTGCTACAGATCCCCATCCATGCCCCAAGATTCTCACTACACATTTCTAAACATACTGGAAAATATTAAGATACAACCAAACACCCTAATACTGGGTGATTTCAACTACCCTGCCATTAATTGGGAAAACTACTCAGGTACCAACTCCTTTTCCCAACGGTACTTGGAATTCATAAATTCCAATGCCCTGGATCAACTAATCCATTGTCCCACCAGGGGCTCCAATATCCTAGACCTGGTCATTACCAACATGGGAGATAGATGCTCCATACCAGTGGCCACCCCCTCATTGGTCAGGTCTGACCATAAGCAAATCACCCTTGACATCCACATCCTACCCCCACCCCCCCAGTAAGGAAACCTCCTTAAAAAACTTCTCCAAAGCCAACGTCAAGCTACTGAAGTCAGAAGTGACAAACTTCACAACACCCACGCAGACGGGATCTGGAAGTTTGACTGCAGAATCCTACACTAAGGCACTGTACGAGCACATCCATTTGTGCATGGATCGTGCCATCCCAAATAGAACCAAGATGCTCTTCTCCAAAAAAAAGGAAGCCAATCTGGTGGTCCCCTGCTATAAACAAACTATAGAACAGAAGGAAGAAACTGTTGCAAAAAAGAAGAAAATCCCAGGATGCAAAAAACTCCCTCACCAGACTCAGTAAGAAGCTGAGATCCCTCATAAAATCCTCAAAAGCTAGTTACGAAAATAAAATTGCCAAAGATTCCAAAGACAACCACAAGGCATTCTATAGTTATGTCAAAAATCTAAATGGCAATGCTCAGATTTGCTCTGAGTTACAACAGAATGGCATTAAATATACTGATCCCAAGGATATTGCCAATATCCTGGCATATCAATTTAGTGCCAACTTCACCCCACTCTCACCCCTTAAAGGGCCCATCTCAATACCAAAAGACTGCCAAATTCTGATAATCACGGCCACACAGGTAGAAACCACACTCTCCAAAGCTAAGAATACAGCATCCATGGGACCAGATGACATCCCAGGCTGCGTACTACATGAACTACAAAATGAACTGGCTCCTCACCTAAGTGTCATGTTTAATCATAGCCTCACCTCAGGCTTTGTGCCCACTGAGTGGCGCACAGCTACAGTTATCCTGCTCCACAAGGGAGGATCCACCTTGGATCCTGGGAAATACTGTCCCAACAGTCTGACAAGCCTGATTTGCAAGGGCATGGAACGCATTATCATGGAACTTATAAACGAAGACATTGGCAACCTTCAAACACTAGACCCCACCCAGTTTGGGTTTGTGAAGGACCGATCTTGTCTCCTGAATCTGATTGACTTCTTCGAATCAGTCTTCAGAGCTGTGGACGACTGTAAGGCAGTCCACACATCCTATCTGGACCTCGCCAAGGCCTTTGACACCATCCCCCACTCTGGAATCATAGATAAACTTACTAAGCTGGGCATAAATCCCTACGTCATTCGATGGGTTGCTAACTGGCTTACTGACAGAACCCAGACAGTAAAAGTAGCCGACTCCAAATCCAGCTCCAGACAAGTGACAAGTGGAGTACCTCAGGGTTCAGTCCTGGGACCACTCTTGTTTGGCATCTACTTCTCTGAAGTACAGGCCAACACTAAGGGACTCTAGCTAACAAAGTTTGCAGATGACTGCAAACTGGGAGCCATTATTGAATCCCCAAATGACGTGGATATTCTACAAAAGGGCCTTACAGAAACAGATGCCTGGTGCCAGAGTCATGGGCTCAAGCTTAATGCCAAGAAATGTATAGTTATCCCCTTTGGAAAAAAACATGTACCCATGAATTACCACATAGGTGGCAGGACACTAAACATCGAAAGTGTGATGAGAGACTTTGGGACACAGGTGGACAGTGGTCTCACTTTCGATAACCACATTGCCACAACAGTCAGGAAATCCTTCTATGTGGCACACCTCATCACTAAGGGCTTTTCATCCAGAAAAAAGGAGGTCATTGTCCCACTGTACTCATCCCTCATTAGACCCATTATAGAGTATAATGCCCCGTTTGGTATGTACCTCACAAGACATCTGCAAAAGCTTGAAAGGCCACAGAAATACCTCACTAATAGAATCACAGGCCTAAAGCAGATGCCATATACTGACCGTCTAAAAAACTCCAGCTATACTCTGTGGCATATCGTCTACTCAGAGGCGATCTCTGCTTAACATACAAGGCCATGTCAAACCCTGAGCTGCTGGACATGCTCCACTTAAAGAAATCCCAGTCTCTCAGAGCCACACGCTCCAGGGATCTAAACCTTGTCATCACAATGAACAAAACATGCTGGAGGGATAGGTTCCTGAACCAGAGACTCCCCATACTCTGGAATAGACTGCCCATACATATCAAGCAGAGCGCCTCTTTGGCCCTCTTCAAAAGGAACCTTGATGATTGGATGGGAGATAGGAAATTCACCCCGGGGATCATGTCAGTCACCCTGCTAGACAGGGGCCTGCAGAAGTAAATATTGTGGGAAGAAATATCCAGGGAATTGTTATGGCTAGGCTTGCATAGGCCCTAGGGCCGATAGCCTAGTACCAACCTATGAACCTATAAACCGATGAATACTTATTAAACTCTACAATCAATACTGTTGGACTTAACTCTTTTTGTAAATATGTAAATATATATTTTTAGTCTGTAAAAATATTTATATGTATATATCATGTGTTTGCATTTCTGCTTTGTCTCTCTGACATTCTTGCATAACTGATTTTGACCATATTTTTGACTCAAATGTTTGATTTCTCTGTAAACTGTGGGATTTTTTTTGAGCTTTTCTCCTTGGGTCTCCACTGAAAATGGGCCACAAGCCGACCAACCCGGTTAACAAATGTCAATAAATAAATAAACAAATATATAGAGCTGCCTGCAAGAACTGTTTCATACATATTTGATTAATACTTTGTTACAATCCAAAGTAATCATTGCTTTGTTTTTTCATCTCAGTATCATAGCAATTGTCTAGTAGAAGGTTACACAGCAACATCTGTTTCTATAGAATGGCTGTTATTTTATTTAATTTCTGCTTAGTATATGTAGCAAAGGTCTATTGACTGTTAAAGTCAGTCATTATAAAAGTGTTACTACCAAAGTAAATGTATTGGAATATTAGTTGTTTCCCCTCCTAAGACAGCTGGTCATTAAGGGGAGGAAACCTTATTTACAAATTTCTTTTGCTTCTGCTTAGTTGAATGTTTTGAGGCAATGATTTCTGCATATATAGGTAGCCTGCTAGTTTGTTTACATTTTTAAACTACTTTAGGAAAAACAACAGGGCATTTGACGCCCAGTCTTCAAGCAGTGCATTTCACTCATTTTGAGCTTGCTTTAACCTCTTGTAAAATGGAATCATTCTATCTGTCTGTCTATCTATCTATCTATCTATCTATCTATCTATCTATCTATCTATCTATCTATCTATCTATCTATCCATCTATGTCTATCTATATTTCCCTCTTTTGTTTTCATTTTTTTTCTTAGCAGCAAAATCTTACTTGGGGGTGGGTATTGAGATATGTTTATTTTTCCATTTTTTTTACCTAGTGATCAATTTGGGGGGTGTCCAAATACTTTTCCTAATGTGCATGAGACAGGTTAGATCGTGAAAATGACTTCCTCTAAGGTTGGCATTTTCTGGTTGAGCGGTTGGCTTTCCACCCTGAGTTTATCGATACAATAAAAGCTTTCTGTAGACATCAAAGGCAATGGTGATATTTTCTTTTCATAGGGTCTGCTCTGTTCTCTCCATGCCCTCTTCCTAAATTTTTGTGATTTTACTAAAACCTTTGGTGCATGTTATAAGGAACTCAGAGCTGGAAGGTTTGTACATTGTGGAATTATAGCACAAGCTGGTTTCAGTTTGTGATGACATGTTATCTACAGAATTCTAAGGAAGATCTTAAGGCCTTCTAAAACATAATCAGGGATTTTAAAAGTAGGCTTGGATTTTAAATCAATGAGGATAAATCTAAAATTGTTTGTATTAATCATTATTCTTCATAGGAAGATAGGAACCTTCCTCCTGTAAAGTGGAATAGCACTGAAATTTCATACTTGGGGTATGACTGAATCCTGAGTTATATTAGACTTTTAATTCTTCACATATATATACTCTTCATATAGGATAATTGCATCAATATGTAAGGCTTTGTCTGATGGGAATTACTTCTAAAGATTCTGGCAGTTAACATGTATCTTCTTCCACTGGTCCTCTGATTAGCTCAGATAATTCCCAAATTGATCAGCATTTTTTATGACTATCACTTAAGATATAATATTATAAAAGTATCATCAATAAAATAATCTAATGCAGCTTAATATTTAAAATAAACTGTTAGATTAGAGACTTTAATTTTAAAGTAGTTATTAGGCATTATGCAGACTAAAAGGTAAAATAGGCCTAGAAATGTAGTGCCAGAATTGTGTTTCATTTATGCATACATTTTAGAAAAGACAGTTAAGCAGAGGGAAAAAATAACCTTGCTGGTGAAGCATGTGAGATAACAGTTCCCAAGGGAAGGCTACAGACTTTTCTTTTTCTGTTTTCTTTCTCAAGGGAAGAATCAAGGGACTGTTAGATAACAGCACAGCTAGGCACCTGCAAGACTGCAAAACAAGACAAGACCTGTGAAATAAGGCTAAGGAGGTGTGTAAAGCATCACAGGGTTTTAGCATTATTAAAATATATTTCACATACAGTTAGGGAAGTCAGTTAGTTTGACCTGACATACAGAAAAGATTAAATATCCAGCATTTCAGAAAGGAAGCTACAATACAGTCACTCAAGCCTGAGTACAGAAGACAGGTCAAATAAAAACTGTTTCAGTTTACATCATTTTATTTATTTGTTTATTTTACATTTGTTGACCAGGATAGTCCGACTGGATACATATCTATTTTCAGTGAATGCCCGGGGAGAAAAGCTCCAAGGTACAAGCAATAAGATATTACATGGTTCATGATAATCGCAGTTTAAAGATTATTTAAATAATCAAGTTATACAAGTTCACAAATTTAAGATTTCACAATGCAAAAGACATAGTATTTACATCTAGCTGAGTTATAAAGCAGTTGGCACACCATCATAGGGAAGAACTAGTCAGGCTTGGAACAAGGACATAACCAGTTTAATTTAAAATACTGTTTGAGACGTTTCTTGAATTGACTTAGGGTGGATTCTAGGGTGATATCTGCAGGGAGTGAGTTCTAAATTTTACCTATAGAGTTGGCCAACAGAGAGACAAAAGCTGAATTATTGGTTTTGACAGTTTGAAATAGCAGTCTATTGGAAGAGTGAAGTGGTCTGAGATTGATGTAGGGGTTGATAAAGTTTTTAAGTGCAGGTGTATTTTCAGGTTGGTTAAGTACTTTATGTGCCACTATAAGCTGGTTGTACTGAATTAGTCTGGGCAGTTCTAACCATCCTAAATAGTTTAGGTTGTAGCAGTGGTGTGTCCTGTAGGGCATCCCGGTGGCACATCTGGCAATGTGGTTGTAGCAGCTAGAGAGTTTATTGAGATTAGATTTGCTTAACTTAGTGAATAAAGGGGAGGAGTAGAGAAGAGTTGAGAGTAGATGAGATCGTGTAATGGCAGTTCTAGCTGGTGGGGTTAAGAAGGGTTTAATCTTGTATAGTGACCCAAGTTTTTTATTGATGGTTTTGATAGTTTGGTTGAAATGCAAGTCAAATTTAAGGTTATTATATACAATAACACCTAGAGGTTTCGTATAGATGTCTGGGGAGATTATAGTGCCATTGTTAGATTTTATGGAAAAGGATAATGCAGTCGACCTATTAGTAGGAGAGAAAAGTAATAACTTTGTTTTATTGGGGTTTAAGATCAGACAATGATCAGAAAGCCAGTTTTCAACTATGTTGAAAGTATTTTGGGATAATGTCCACAGATCTGACTGGGATGCAGCAGAGCAGATCAGAGTGGAGTCATCCACATATTGAATACGGTTTGCATCTGGGATGACAGTGTAGAGATCATTAATGAAAATGGAAAACAGAAGAGATCCTTGTATAGAACCCTGGGGGACCCCCAGGGTATTAGGAAGGAGGTTAGATAGTTTATTTTGCCATAGGACGGCCTGTTGTCTACCACTCAGATAAGATTAGAACTACTGGAGAGCTTGATTATCTAAGCAAATTGTTTTCAGTGTATGGATTAGATGTTGGTGGCCAACCATATCAAAAGCCTTAGATAGATCCAAAAAGAGGGCAGAGGATAGTTTATTATTGTTACGGTTAGGGTTGATGGTGTTAGAGAAGGCTAGGAGGGCTGAGGTGGTACTATGATGAGGCCTGAAGCCATGCTGAGTGTTGGTCAAGAGATTGTTCTGGATTAGATGGTGAAGCAGTCGTCTATGGATACATTTTTCCATAATTTTAGCCAATGGTGACAGTAAAGCTATGGGTCTGAAATTAGACAGTTCTGTGGAGATCCACAGTGCAACTCTTGTTTAAGTTCTAATGGTGCGAGTAGGATAGCAAGGAATTTGTTTTTAAAGTAAGTGGCAGCTTCATCTAAGGGCAAGTGTTTTAAGACTGACCAATTGCATGTTTTGATTTCTTCTTGGAATTTGGCTGGGTTAAAGTTCTTTTTATTTCTTACTGTTCTGAGGGTGGGCTGGTGGGGGTTAACAGCTTTATACTTGATTATATAGGTAAGAAGGTGGTCACTTAGGTCATCGGGGAGGGTCCCTGACGTATACAATTGGGGTTGACTGTTAATAAGTATCCAATCTAGTATACTTTCTTTATGATTAGGGTTACCTATCCTGGTGGGTGTGGATATGAGCTGTGTAAACGCATATAGATTTACATGGGCGGATGGTGAATCAGAGGAACAGGAGCTCCAGTCTATGTTAAAATCACCAAGTATTATGGTTTCTTGAGGGCAGGTACTAGATAACCAGTGGAGGACACCTTCTAAGTAGTTTCATTTTTCCCTGGGGGAATATACATACAGACAATATTTATACATTTATTTTTATTAATTTGCAATTTGGTAGTATCTCTGCATTATTAACTTGGGGTGGTTGTAAAGGGTCGATATTAACATTTAGTGTTGATTTATAGACTACAGCTACCCCGCCTCCCTTCCTAATAGTACGGTCTAGCCTGAGTATGTTATACCCAGGTGGTAGTACTTCATTGTCTGCATTTGATGGTTTTAGCCAGGTTTCCGTTAGACAGAGTATGTCAGGGGAGTGAATAGACAAGAGTGCGTGCAGTTCATGTACTTTATTATTTATACTTCTAATGTTTAGGTGACAAGCCAGAAGAGAATTAGGAGGTCGATTTATTGAAAGTGTATTGGTGGGGTTAATAGTGCACAAGGTAGTATTATTAAGAGTGGGTGGGCCAGGGTTTGGGTGGATGTCACTATCCATTGTGAGGTTATAGTGCAAGCTTATAATAAGTTTCAGGAATTTATTTATTAGTTTTTGGTAGTGTTTGGATTTGGAGCTAATATATTTTGCACCAGTGTGAGTTGATAGTTTGCACAGGATAAGGGGTTGGATATATGGCAACTTGTTCTGTCATATTAGAAAATGATGGGGTGGTGGTTTGGCATTTTGGGTAATGAAATCCGAGGTGGTACTGATTTTCATAAAAGGTGAGGAGATATGGAATAAGCATAAGGGGTAGAAGAGAAAATAGTAACATTGTATAGGGTGGTGACTTTGTGGGTTACAGTGAGTATATTTCTTAATTGGTTTATCAAAAGGATGAATACAAAAGATAAGAGATGGTAGTGAAGGAAGGGGCAGTGGAATTAATGAGTTAGATAAAGCTGATTGGTTCTGAAAGGAGAGGTGTGGTTTAGTTACTATAAATTTAGCACAACTGCGGGGAGGTGGGAATTGGGGGCAGGGTGGGGTGTGAAGCGAGCCCGAGCACAGCATGGTTTAACCCGACCCCAAGATTTCCTAGAGCCTGTGATTGTAAGTTAAGTAGGATAGGGTTTTAGAGTAAACATTTGTATTTCTTTGGTTCTAACTATATTCATTTTTAGCTTTTTAGTGGGTAAAAACACATTCTTTAAGGCTTAGAATCTATATTTTATAGCATGTTTACCCCAATTTTTGTGCTAGAGGGGAAAATACTTGGTTTGTAGCCACTAGAATTCACTTGGTATAAGCTACTGGGAATTGGCCAATATTGTAATAGGTTTAGGGAGATTAGTTTAAATGTAAGGGATGATCTATTAGTGCTGTAGACCCAGTTCAGCATATAATAAGGTACAATAGATTAAGGTAAATATATTAACCTTTGCAATTTTAGTTTGTTATGGGACAATGCAAAGAGAAACTTTCAGGTGGACTTCAGCAGGGTGGCGTCCTTCTAGTATTGCAAGCCTTTCAGTTTGTCAGTTAGAAGGAGATAGCACCTGGGGATGAGATGAAATAAAACAAAAATATGAGTAACTGAATAAATAAAGACATCAGGAATCATATGTTACATACACAGGGCAGCAGGTATTACCAACAGAACTCTCTTTTTACACTTAGATTGGCAGTACTGAGCAAAGAATGTATGGCAGTGAATTAACTTGGGCAGTGCACATTAGCTAACACAAAAGCATTCTACTCATACACTGTTTAAGAATATTTAACTAATGGTAATACAATTAGTCTCAAGGCAATTTCAGATGCCAAACGAATATTGGTTAAACATTTAAGTCTCAAGGCAGTTTCAGGTACAAAACAACAGGCAAAAACACTTCTAGCGAAGTTGCACCATACAGGGTAGTTAGACAGGGGAATCCTAGCTTCGTAGGCACATTACAACACTCTAGAGTGCTCATTCAGGGAAATGCTAGCTTCGCAGATGCATTAATTAAATTGGTTTCATTTATCTAGACAGTAACAAGTGAAAACGCTAAGGTACAAGCCACCAAACAAAACTAATCATGTATAACTCTTAATTCTTAGCTTTTATATTGGTGTAGTTATCTAGTCAGACATTAACAAGTGTATACGCTAAGTACAAGCTAACAAGCAAAACTAATCATGTAATACAACCAGGCACAAGCAATTTCAGTTTCCTTGTTATTCAGGCAATCAGAATATATGTGCAGAAACATTGGTATATTTAGTAACAGTGTTATTACTAACCAGCATTCCAGCATTGCTACAGACTGTTATTGTTTATCAGCACTGTTAATGAAGGCAGTATTTGGATATTGTGAACATCTAATAAAGCTTTACTAAATAAACTACAGTGTTTGGAGAATTCATTCTGAAAAATACACAAGACTTGGCCCATAAAGGAGAGACTGGCACCTGTTTAGCACAAGTTTGTGTAATTAACAGATAAAGATTTTCATTTCCAATCTATTTCAGTTGTTTCCAGTTAAATCCAGTATAGTACAGTCTCATCAATTATTTCATAAGCTAACATAAAAATAAATGTGGCATCATCTTCTTGTGGATTTCCCTGACAGCATATTCAGCACTACATGTCCTCCAATTTTGCTGCCTCCATAGAGGTACCAAACTGTGTCAGTACAATGCAAGGCTTGAGGAAGGATAAGCAGTGTAACACTGGAGGAAGGCCTAGTCTCTGTTTTATCATCCTTACCTTTCCAAATTGATTCTACAGCTTCTCATTCTAGGCAACCTATGAGGTAGCAGTAATGGGTTGGGAGGGTGGCCTAATGGTTAAGGTGTTTGCCTTACAAACACAAGGTGCAGGGTTTGAGTCTCACATGGGATAATTGGCTAGGTTTAAAATGGCTCACAGGGGCAGTTAGCTTAGTACTAATATATGAACCTATGAACGTATGACCTTCGCAGTCCTTTACAATTAAATGGAATCTGCTCTTCAAGGAGATGTGCAGAACCCTTGTAACCCACACAAGTGCAGTATGTTATTTAGCTTCATAGATAAATACTATGCTTTCAGTCTGCAGACTATTAGATGCATAGCCAATAACTAGTGACCAAAGGTGAGAATCAAATCCTGTACCTTGTATATGAGAGATGAACACCCAAGCCATTATGCTAATGCCAACCTATGAAAATCTTGACAAATTAGGTTCATAAGTTCATAGGGATGTTATGAGCCATTTTAAGCTTAGACAATTTCCTTCAAAGGTGAGAATTAAACCCTGTACTTTGTGTTTGTGAGGTAAACACCTTAACACCTCACTCCTAACTGCTACACCCTGGACTCTGCACCACTGCCATCTTTTGGATCTTAAAGATATCTTAAATGCCTTGTGCGTGCTAAAGCTTTCCTGATAAGCAAGCCAATTCTGGTACCTGCCAGCAATACGCATATGAGAGAAACAACATGTTTGTTTTTTTTTTTTGCATATATGTATTTATTGGTTTTATAACACAGATAAAGATATAAAATATAACATTTGTGATGTAAAACAACTAGAAACGTGCCAAGTGAATATATCATTAATATTGCAATTGCATTCAAAAGACTACATAAAATATATACTGGGCAATACACCCATGATACTGATATGATTATAAAACAGTTTGTAACAGTGGAGCTCATATGAACAAAAACAGAGGCAAAATGAAATATATATTACTGTTGAATACTGGTAACATCATGACAACCTAGAAAGATAACTTCTTCAGCAGCGTTTATACTACATAAAAACTTCACACTTGAGGAAAATGTTCCCACTGATCATATAATCAACATTTTTCTTGTGGTGTTTTAAGGCCTGAAATTCTGTATGCCTTTTAATTCAGCATATACTAGAGAGTGGTATAGTTTCACATTTTCAACTGTTTCCTTTACTGGTATAAAGCTGTCTAAAATATATATATCTCGGTATAACTCCTGCTCCAGTCTGCATTTAATTAAAATCCCTAAACAGTAGCTGTCATCCTACATGGAGATGCTGCATCAGAACAGAAGACTGACTTTATGAGGCTGTTTTATATTACAGATAAATGTAACATAAAATTAGAAAAAAAAATACTTGCTGCCGTATTGTTGCTTTCGGGTCAGCATGTCAGAAGCAATCAACAGTGAGGAGCTCAAATTAGAAGTTTTGAAGTGAATAGCAAATGTTTCTTCTGAGTTGTCATGGAGTTAAATGTAAATAAAAGCTACATCAAAACCAAGTATTCCAACAATAATTTCCTTTAGTACAAAATGTTTTTCTGCTAGTGTTTTCTTGTTGCCCTGATTATGGGAACTGTGCCCAGCAATTAATCCAACTTGGTGGCATGTTCATTCCCATATCTTCATCAAACAAATAATCCTTCCTATCCTCACTGTTCTGTTTCCCTTTACCACAGTTTATTGATGTACTTAGTTACTTGATGTGCTGGGGATTTTCTCCCGTTAAATTGAGTAAGCTGTCACCTTGTACTCTTCCATATAGGTAAATTTCATCCGTAGGCAACAAAAAGAAACAAGCTCCACCATGAAAAGTAAATCACTGTTTGGGTACCACATCCTCTCTTGTAAACTCACAAGTGTGATGATCATACCTTGATATTTTATCTTGCATCCATCTGCCATAACTAAGGGATTCAATTCACAGCATTAAGTGAACCAGCTAACAAATCTCTGGCGACTTACAACTGCTCAGGTGAGAGTCATGTATAGCTGTATGTTTTTCTTCCATAGGGTATCTATTATCTATATCTATATAGATATATGTCTATAACTAATATATATATATATATATATATATATATATATACATACACATACATACATACACTCAACCCCAATAAAACCAAACTTCTCATAGTCCACCCTACCAGTCACTCCACTCCCTTACCCTCATTTACTATAATTTCTAATAACAAAACAGTCACACAAAACTTCTAGGAGTAGAAATAGACTGCAACATGAAATTTGACATCCACATTTCACTCACCATAAAGAAAGTCCATAAAAAACTGGGAGCGCTATACAAAAATAAACAATTGCTCACAAACAAAACCAGGACTAAAATAGCACAAACACATCTCATCTCATCTGTATGCCTCCCCTATCCTCACCAATCTTAAAAAGTATGATTTAACTAAACTTGCTGCCTGCTATAACAAAATTGCAAAATTCGCCACCAATAGCCTACATGAAACACACCGCTGCTCAGCCCATAAACAACACAACTGGCTTGAACTTCCCTATCTTATCCATTACAACCAACTCCTACTAACCTATAAGATGCTGTACATCCCTGACAAAACTCCTGCACTACAAAACTAATACATTCCTATTCCAGTACTACGATCCTGCACTCTACAAACCTAATACATTCCTATTCCAGTACTAGGATCCTGCACTCTACAAACCTAATACATTCCTATTCCAGAACTAGGATCCTGCGCTCTACATACCTAATACATTCCTATTCCAGTGCATGGGTCCTGGGCTCTACGACCCTAATACATTCCTACTCCAGTACAAAGGTCCTGCGCTCTGCAAACCTAATACATTCCTATTCCAGTACTAGGATCCTGCACTCTACAAACCTAATACATTCCTATTCCAGGACATGGGACCAGCACTCTACAAACCTAATGCATTCCTATTCTAGTACTAGGATCCTGCACTCTACAAACCTAATACATTCCTATTCCAGTACTAGGGTCCTACACTCTACAAACCTAATACATTCCTATTCCAGTACTAGGGTCCTACACTCTACAAACCTAATACATTCCTATTCAAGTACTAGGATCCTGCACTCTAAAAACCTAATACATTCCTATTCAAGTACTAGGATCCTGCACTCTACAAACCTAATACATTCCTATTCCAGAACTAGGATCCTGCGCTCTACATACCTAATACATTCCTATTCCAGTGCATGGGTCCTGGGCTCTACGACCCTAATACATTCCTACTCCAGTACAAAGGTCCTGCGCTCTGCAAACCTAATACATTCCTATTCCAGTACTAGGATCCTGCACTCTACAAACCTAATACATTCCTATTCCAGGACATGGGACCAGCACTCTACAAACCTAATGCATTCCTATTCTAGTACTAGGATCCTGCACTCTACAAACCTAATACATTCCTATTCCAGTACTAGGGTCCTACACTCTACAAACCTAATACATTCCTATTCCAGTACTAGGGTCCTACACTCTACAAACCTAATACATTCCTATTCAAGTACTAGGATCCTGCACTCTAAAAACCTAATACATTCCTATTCAAGTACTAGGATCCTGCACTCTACAAGCCTAATACATTCCTATTCAAATACAAGGATCCTGTTCTCTACAAATCTAATACATTCCTATTCCAGTACTAGGGTCCTCCACTCTACAAACCTAATCCATCCTTACTCCAGTACTATGGTCCTGCACTCTACAAACCTAATCCATCCTTACTCCACTACTAGGGCCCTGCACTCTACAAACCTAATCCATCCTTACTCCAGTACTAGGGTCCTGTGCTCTACAAACCTAATCCATCCTTACTCCAGTACTAGGGTCCTGCACTCTACAAACCTAATCAAGCCTTACTCCAGTACTATGGTCCTATGCTCCAACAATAAACCCCTCCTTCTAGTCACTAAATCCAACAACTTTGCAGGAGCCTCCCTCTATTCAAATTTTATAGCAAAAAAATTGGAACTCCTTACCCACTAATATAACAGCCACATCATATGTGGTTCAGTTTAAAAAAATCACTAAAAACACACCTTCAAGCAAACTGGATTTGCAATGGTGACTCCCCTGGCTAGTCTATTTCTAACGCTATCTGCTCACCCAGAATTATCCTTCCTCCCTCACTCTCTGACTATTGACTTCTCTTTATCTTGCTAGTCTCTCTCCTCATACTTCTGTCTTACTCTTCTCTCCTAATATCTCTTCCAAGTAGAGAGACTTCTGTATTCCTTTATGTGTGTAATGACCTGAACATATGGAATGTTATTTATGGATAAACAGACTAAAGAGTTTAATTGATTTTGGTTGACATGTAACTTGTAATCTTAGCCTTGATTTAAATGCATAATGTTATTCTGTACTTATAAAGCTGTACATGTTAATCTATGTTATAAGTGGACATTTCTACAGGATGATGTACAGTCCTGTGTTCTCATCTTAGATTTCATGGATAAAAAGTTTTATAGTGTAGTTCATTTGTCATGTTTTTGTAATTGTTAATGTAAAAAGGACTTTTGTCTAGTCGGACTTTCCCGGTAACCAAATGTAAAATTAAAAAAAAAAAAAAAAAAAAAAAGATATATATATAGTTTATAGTAGTACAGCAAAGGTTTAGCTTGTCGAACACCGAAATGTTGACAGCTAAACAGCGAAAGCTTAAAACTGTGAGCACCCAGTTCCGCAAATATTTTCAATGGGAAAAAATTTGCTTGGCCGTTATCTGGAATTTGCCCTTTTCCCCAATGTAGAGCAATCTTGGAGTTGGTATGTTTAGTTAGGGGGTGTGTGGGTGGCACAGCCCCCCACATCAGGCGGTGTTAGGCACGAAGCCCCCTGTTTATTAGGGTTTAAAAGTTTCTTTTAGTGTCCGATGGCCAAGCAAAGTTTTTCCTTATGAAAAACTTTGCAGAAGTGGTTGTTCATGGTTTTAAAGTTTCTAGCTGTTGACATTTGGGTGTTCGACAAGCTAAGCAGTCGAATTTATAATATAGACCCGATATATATATATATAGATATATATATATATATATATATATATATATGATCAACAAGATGAAATAAAACATATGCTGGTGACATTTACAAATTAGACTATCATATCAGCAGAAGTTTACTTCACTGTTGTATTTAAAGCTCTTGGTTTCAATTGCAAGTTGTAATTGCATATCACTATTAATGTTTAGGAAATACAGACTTTGTATGCTAAAGGTTACCTATCCAGAAGAGACAAGGGTCAGCTTTATGATTTACCCATTTTTTTTCACTATCTGATTGGTCTCAGCAATTATATAAAAAAAAAGTCCACCTGTTCTATGCAGTACTTACCACCTATTGGAGAATATACAGCTAGCTAGAGTTGTTTTTGTTTTATAATTTTAGGGAACCTTTGCCTCCCTATGATCAAAGGCATCCTGTTAGTCACCAGAAAGGGTATATCCATTTGTTCCTCACTGCAGGGTGAGGTCTATATAGCAGGTATGAAGTAACATCATTCAGCAGATGAGAAAGTTTTTGTTTTTTTGTTTTATACCAAGGTCCATTAGTGTCCTGGTGAATGGAATCCATTTTTATTGATTTACTTGTTCTTTGTTAACCAAGTTAGTCATGAAAATCTGAAGTGGTATTCATACTGATTAAGGGAAAGTTGACCAAGGGACTAGGAACTTCTCCTACTCTTTTTGATAAATGCCATGAAATATTTTATATCCACCTGAGCCAATAACACCATAGCAAGCTTATTAGTTTGGTTATACTTGGCACTGCATACAGTGAATGGTTGACAGCACAGGCATGTTAAACTTGAATGATGTAGAGTCCTTCCTGCCTCTACCAGGGAACAGCCAAATAGGAATAAATCCAAACACTATCCAGAAGGAGTGGCTGTTTAGTCATGTCCATCTAACCTGGGGTCGCAGGCATCCCAGATAAGAGTCCTTCATCTCTGATACTAGGCCTAAGCACACCCGGGGTCGCAGGCATCCCAGATAAGAGTTCTTTCTCTCTGATACTAGGCTAGCCCTAAGCACACATGGGGTCACAGGCATCCCAGATAAGAGTTCTTCCTCTCTGATACTAAGCTAGCCCTAAGCACATCTAGGGTTGCAGGCATCCCAGATAAGAGTTCTTCCTCTCTGATACTAGGCTAGCCCTAAGCACACATGGGGTCACAGGCATCCCAGATAAGAGTTCTTCCTCTCTGATACTAAGCTAGCCCTAAGCACATCTAGGGTTGCAGGCATCCCAGATAAGAGTTCTTCCTTTCTGATACTAGGCCAGCCTTAAGACACCTGGGATCACAGGCATCCCAGATAAGAGTTTTTCCTCTCTGATACTAGGCTAGCCCTAAACACACTCGGGGTTGCAGGCATCCCAGATAAGAGTTCTTCCTTTCTGATACTATGCCAGCCCTAAGCACACATGGGGTCACAGGCATCCCAGATAAGAGTCCTTCCTCTCTGATACTAGGCCAGCCCTAAGCACACATGGGGACGCAGGCATCCCAGATAAGAGTTCTTCCTCTCTGATACTAGGCTAGCCCTAAACACACTCGGGGTCGCAGGCATCCCAGATAAGAGTTCTTCCTCTCTGATACTAGGCCAGCCCTAAACACTACCTGCTGTTGATTGCTATCTTGTATGCTTATCAGGCGCATTGTTTTTGCATGACCCTGCCCACTCCTCCTTAATCATCGTGTCAGTAACAGGACTTCAGTAGACTGGATTGTTTAACTTTAAAAGTGACATTGATGGAATTCATGATGGGCATCTTTTGTCAGGTCTTGGAATTTGCCTAGCTCACAAATGTGGCTTATTAATACAAAATGCATCGCCAACAAGTGCAGCTGTTTTAGGGAGAAATTGTATCATACTGTGGGCCAACATTGCCCCACTTCATACTGAAACAAGGGTGAGGCCTGCTGAACATCATAACTGAGAAGCCAAGAAAGATAATAAAATGTGTCATAAGCAGTTTATACATAGGTGTAGGCGAAGAAGGGTGACAGGTTTATAACCAACATTAAGCTGAAACAACAAGCATTTTGCTACTGCAGTTATGGAAAAAGTTGGGCTCCACCTGAAGAAATATTGTCAGCAGTGTGGTTCTCCAATTACCATGGATACAAACATGAGTCACTTGAACAATGCTACTTCAGAAATAGAAGGGTTATCAGGCTTAGTACAAATCCACATTAATTTTCCAACTGACAAACTGTCATAATAAACCAGTGTGTTAACATATGACTTGCATTTTATGTCCTTTACAGATGCTCCTACCCTACTCAGTTCTTTGTTTCTCATTTGGTTCCTAAGAATAGTAATTGTTTTCCAATTGTGATTTATTTTTTGGCAATTTGGAAATGCAAGATTACTTCCTGTCTAGTAACCTTTTTGTGGTATCATGTATTTGTTTTGCTTTTAATTCCTGTCTGCTCCAAGCCATTCAATGTCAATTCACGTTGGATTTAGCTCCATGGTAGTAAGTGACTTATGATGTATTCTATACAGTGCCTGTGCTTACGAAAAGAAACTAACACCAGTTAGTCAGACTGACTTATGACTTAGGTCGGGCAACTTTGTGGAACTATGAAGAAACCAAGAATGTCATGCAATGTTATCCTCACCACAAGGATTTTGTTTTTGTTAGCATGTCCAAACAACAAACTAACAAGGCAGTAAAAATATAGCTACTTTAATAAACGATGAGCACTTTTGTGGAATTACTACTTCTTCAGACCATACAAGAGTGAAAAAAACTGAATTTAAATAAGACAATCAATCAAATATAATTAAACGTTATTAAGCACTAATTAAAACATCTCATACTCACCTCTCTCTGAGGACAGGTTTTAAAGGGACAGTAGTGTTTAGATGTGGTTCTTTGTGTGCCTGCAGGGCTAAAATCCACATTAATTCAGTCTTTTGTATCTTATTATTCATATCCCCTGATATCAGACTCAACCAATTGTAAAACTCTAGAGCAGAATCTATAGTGTCCTTTACTAAGATAAAGACAAGCTAATGCATTGTTTTTTAGCTTCTTACAGATATCCCCAGCATGTTCCAAAATCTGTTTCTTAAGTTGTCTTGTGGTTTTACCTACATAAAAACGAGAAACATAGTGGCTTCAAATCTAGAACAATCAGTAGAGCCTAGAAATTCTCATAGCCTATCCCCTCAATGTTTTAATTAGTGTTTTAATTACTTTTAATTATATTTCATTGATTGTCTTATTTAAACTTATTTAAACAGCAGCAGTATGTCCTGGGCCAACAAGTCATATAGTACACTTTGAAATAATGCCATCCTGCATGAGGGGTACTCGCCCTTGTGGTGGTTGCTCTATATGTTTCTGTGTTACAAATTTTAAGAAAATAAATGGTATTAAGTTTTCTCCTGGTGGTAGCTTTTCATGTAACAGTGAAGGGATAATATATGCTCTCAGCTGCCCTTGCAATTTATTTTATACAGGAGAAAGCAAAAGGAAATTTAAAGTAAGAATACAGGAACATATAAGAGACATAAAGAATGGTAACATAGAAAGTAATGTTGCAATGCATTTCAAAACAGTTCATAATGCTAATCATTCTTTGTTAAAAGCTTCTGTTTTACAGCAAGTTTTTATGAAAATTGGTGAAATATGTGATATTAAAGACACATTTCTTTGTAAAGAATCTGTTTATATTTTAAAGTTCAATACTATGGTACCTGTAGGCTTAAATATAGAGATTAATTGGAAACAATTACTATGTAATTGAATAATTAATTGATAAATGGTGTTATATAAAGTCTGTGTAAAGCCGTGTGTTTTGTATTACTTCTGGAAGGCTGTAAGTCGAGGCGCTAGAGTTTTGAATTTTTTATTAAACCTGTGTTTGTGCTGTGGCCATTTGTGGATTTCTTCTTGCTGCTGTTCTTCAAGTTGTTACATATCATATATAGTACACTTTGTACCCCTACTGCTATATAATCTAGTCTCACAGCTTTATTTTCTCTAGAAAAAGAAAAGGAAGTTAATCCCCAGCCAAGATCAAGGGTATACTTTACGCAGGGTTATGGTAAAAAACTACCCTCTGAATGCAAGTGTAATGTTCAAACAGGTTTAAATTTGTGCACAAATTCTGGATTTCTGACAAAGTTCTACACAAATCAGTACCTAGATGCAAATGATCAAATCCTGTAAATGTTTTCAGTTGACTAAGGATGGAATGACAGGGTCCTTAATATGAATTTTGACTTATACGTACTAGAAACTGCTGGGAACATAATAACGTCCTCCAAATTTAAATATATAAGATGTTTATATGTATCCCGTTACAGCCTTACTTTATCAACTGATTAAATAAATGACTGATTAACCTATATATAAATAGATTTAGTGTCTGCCTGACTGTCTGATGTATGAACTGACTGTTTCATTGAAAGAATTTTTGTGTAGTGAATGATTTATTGCTTCTTTTTATTTTTTTATTTCATTCTTTCATTCTCTTTCTGGTGCAGAAAAAAACTGCCCTCACGTTATTCTTCTCCCATTCATTTTGAGAGGGAAAATAACATAAAACAATATATGTAAAGAGCATTTATTAAATATAGTCAACAATAAAATGCAAGTTAAGAGGGGCATACTCCAGCCAAATTATGGTCATGATGAAAGATGAGAGGCAATCATAACTCCCCATAGGGAGGCATTGACAAGAGAACACCAAGTAAAATCTGTAATAATAACTAACCAAATAAAATACTGCTGTGGATCCAGTTTTTCTTCAGACTACTTCTGCATCACAAAAGTGAAAAAAATTAAAAATGCATTGCACTTGTTTTATTGTAATATTTCTGTTGCTCATAGGTTCATAGGTGTGTACTAGGCTAATGGCCCTGGAGCCTTTACAAGCCTAGCCCATATAGCATTGTGCCACCTGACCTTAGTTCTCAGTGCCCCTGTTGAGTAGAGCCACTGGAGTGATCCCCGGGGTGAATTTTCTATTTCCCATATGGGAAGTCTATTCCATAGC
The DNA here is from genome assembly GCF_019279795.1 of Protopterus annectens. NCBI lineage: Eukaryota > Metazoa > Chordata > Ceratodontiformes > Protopteridae > Protopterus > Protopterus annectens. The sequence goes on from NC_056751.1 coordinate 587,902,466, forward strand.
ATGGGCAGTCGCTGGGTTATGAATTTATATTAGTCAGTCTGGTAAGACGCTCACGGTGGAATAGTTGACATGTTCTCAAGCCATTGCGAGGGTCTATTATCAAGGATTTACAGTAGCTGTATCTGAAAGGCAGTGATCTAGTGATGTTGAATTGGACTGATTATGGTGGAAGGCGTGATGGTTTCTAATGAGACAGTCCCATCAAATAATTCCCCAGGACCACAGTGGTTTATGATGGAGCTCTTTCAGATCTGATAGATGCAGTTGGTTCCTCATTTGGTAGTTCTTTTGAAACTGATGGCCTCTGATGAGGCTATATACTGCTCAATGTTGGCGTGTGCAATTACAGTAATAGTAAAGCTTGGAAAGGATGTCTGCATTCTCTTATTGTACAGCTAGCCCCTTTAACTAACAGCCATCTTAACTCTTTGGCCAGGGTTTTGGTGGTGAGAATAACAAAGGTATATTGTGCCCTGCTGTGTTAACAAAAGATTGTCTGTGGTAGGAGGTGTAACCAACTAGACCACATCCAGTCTCTGATGCATGTCTCTACAGAGTCTCAGAAAGTGCTTGGAGAATGAAAAGTTGCATTTCAGGGCATAGAGATAATATTTGTTAGGGCAAGATGGCACATTTTAATTGCTAACCTGAAAGCAAGAGACTTCCTAGACTATTTTAAATGATGCATGACCAAATTAAGAGGAGGATTTAAGATCTATCCACAGTGGGAACCCCACCTAGTATTGAAATAGAGAAACTCTAATGGCTATCATAAAGTTGATTCATAAACTTTAAGACACCATATTATGTGGTATGTGGACAAGTCATACTTTACTGTACAACTTTGATTTAAGACATATTCATAGGTTTATCGGTTCATAGGTGATTACTAGACTAATGGGTTAAGAGGCCTTACAAGCCTAGACTTTATTACTAGAATTTTACCTGATTTTTGACCTCTGAGGACTAGAGAATGGCTTAGGTTTGTGCCTATGCCTTTCAATATTTTACAGACTATAGTACATCTAAAGCAGTCCTTGATTTAAATCCCACAGCCTCCTTTGCCTACTGTATGATTCTGAACAAGTCATTTAACCAGACTTTGCTCCTCGGTTACCCATGAAGACATACTGTGTGTCCAAAGTGTTTATCTGGTTAATAAATTGCTATTATTATTATTATTATTATTATTTTCCTATAACCATTTTATTCTTTATATGTTTGATGGGACATTTGAGAGTATAAATAATTACAAAATCCATCAAAAGCCACAGCCAAGTCAGAATACTGAAAATAAGAATGAAATACACCCACTACTCTCAGCAGAACATATCTTTATTGTTGAGCACTTTCATCTGTAATGTTGCAAGAATTCAGCAGAAAAAAAACACTCTTAAAATGGTAGAAAATGCATATCTGTATAAAAATACTAAACTTGTTATAATTTGCTCCTATCTGCCTTTAACGGACTAATCATAGAAACTGCTACATTAATACCTGGGGAAGCATAGGCATTTAGTTAACATCTAAGTTCTATGTTCAATGGCAAATTCTTACAATTGTCATGCCTAGGTTTTGGTGCAACTTGCTCCAAGGTTTCACATCTAAAATTTAAAGAATGTTTGCTGGTAATATATGCTTATACAAAGCATTATGTACTTCACCTCTTCTAATGTCTCGTTAATGTTCATAAATCTGTTTTTTAATGGGACATTCCATCTTCCCTACATAGAAGAATGTGCATTGATTACAGAAGATGATATATGTTACCTCTTTTGAGTGACAATTAAAGTGATATGTAGTATAAAAGGATTTATCTAAATGTGGGGAATGGACCACCAGTCAGAAATCGATGAACCTACAAAAATTGCATCTCCCACCTTTAAATGTGCCTTTGGGATGATTAGATTTAATAATAGGTATGGAGTCAAATATAGCTTTCAAATTCCCAGCCCTTTTGTAAGAAAATAACTGACCTAATCCTACCCTAACAGTGCTCTTCTCTGTTACTTGAAAAATGTAAACATTTTTCCTAATTGTATTATTAATAGCTACATCATCAGTAGAAAATCTTAATGTCATGTTTTCCACTATACTTATGTGTGGATGTGTTTCCCCATTTACTCAAAAGTAGGTACTTACTTTTCAAAATGGGCTGAACATTGATCCATCTCTTACTGATGGTTTTATCTATAAGCTCATCCAACATCTTGTTTAGATAGCTCTTGCTGACAAACATATCGAACAGCAAGACAACCTCATTGGCAAAATAAGTACCATCTGCTATAACATAGTCTGATCAGCTGGCTCCAGATGACATTTGCCTTTATAAATCTAGGGTTGGCAACTATTATAGCGCAAATTTCAAGAAGGTGGTTTTTACAGATACTGGATTCATAGCATCCCACAGTTGTGTTTTTGTAAATGTGAATATAAAAAAATAGATTTATCTTGAATACCGTAACAAAAACTAAGAAAAATGTGGTGGTCTATATATATTCAGTGAATTCTGTCTCTGTATGTGGATCAACTGACCAAATGATCAAAATTTCATACAAGAACCAAAAGTGTGTTTGTAGTTTGTCCCTGTACTCACTTTGAAAAACATATTCTTCCATTGTGCTAAGACTAGATTGGCAACATTGGCACCAATGCTGCATCTATAGCTACTTGCGAAACTTGCTAATAATATTCTTCCTGAAAATACAGAAAATTGCTGTTCAACACAATAGTTATCAAATCACAAACTAGGTTTATCCTATCTCCCAGAATGGTATTATATTCTAGGAGGTAACCCTAAGCAAGTCCATAGCTACATCTTATAAAATGCAAGTGAATAAGTCCTTAAAGTCAACCATGATTAACAAATGGTCATTATGAAAGGCAACTTTTTAAATATGTTCTAAAAAGTGTCAGGAATCCTTTAAAATAGCGGAATGTTCAGTAACTAAACATTTAAGTTTCTTGCTAACAAAAATGGAAAGTCGCAACATATTGGAACAATAGGTCTAAATGGGGGGTTGAGTCTGCCTTTATGTTCTTTTGTAAGGCCAAACATCTTAGAAAAGATGGGCTTAGGAACCTATAAATATTCAAACGAATTTTGACAGTTAATATTCTGCAGTTTTAATTCATCTATATGTAGCCCCGTATTATTACAGGTCATTCTACAAATCGGTGTCATTCATATGTAATGCTGTTATTCGGTTAATATAGTCCCCAGTGAGCAATATGACCACCCTACCTCCTTTGTCAGTCTTCATAATTCTGATCTTTTTGTTGTTACATATCTCAACTACTTACTTTCTTTCTTTGGTAGTTAGATTATGAAACTTCTTACTGGTAGACACTTTTTTTTCTAATATCAAACTAATTTTTTTTTAAATAATAACATCATAATGTTTTATTCAAATGTCGACAATAACTGCTCTATTTCCAGGTTTGATTGAAAGCCTTTCTTATATAAACTAAAATATTAATTTCTGAAGTCTATGTCCATGTAATTAAAATGTTAGTCGTAAGTATAATCATTATTGTGTGATTAACATTCAGTACCTGTATAAATAATATTTACCAGAATCACTGATTCACCAGTAATCTTTGTAGTCTATAACTTTTCGATTGCTGTAATGGGTTGTCAATACCCAGAAAATTATTCACAGCAAGTACTTTCATTGTTAAATCACCTAGAAGTGAACTAGTATGTTCAAAACTTTATGTGTTTCCTGCGGATGTATTTATCACTTCCATGTCCTGTGTAATTGTCTGTTTCGGTTCTGGTTGCTTGCTTGTGTCTGAGAAGCAGCATTATTATGTTTGTCCTGCCTTTGAATGGATAAATGTTCTAATCATATCAGCAGAGGGAAACCTCAAACATTATCGAGGTTGGTTTTGTCATTAAATCTAGTTTAACTGTCCAAACTTGTGTTTCAGGGTAAATAAAATCAGTGGAAAATTGTCATTATTCTGTTCTCAAGGTTTGTTATTAAATTTCTACTGTGCATAATTATTGTTTCTCTGTCCTATGGAATAAAATAATTTTTTTGTCAATTTCTGAAATTGCTGAACCCTTTTTTACCAGATCTTGAATTTGTTGTAAGTGGATTTGCATTTTCGCTCTGTTAATTATTAAGGTCTCTTTCCAGAATCTTGATCTTCCTTTCTTGTTTAGCAATGATTGTAAAGGAAAGTCTTTAGAAAATAACCCTTATATTCACCCTATTTGTGAACAGAAAACAAGTCTGTTATAATAGTATGATTTAACTGTGAAAGATCTTTCTTCATTTTGTCAAGCTGCTTCATGTTGTTGATTGACATTTCCAGAAATTCAGTATAAATTCAATAAGTTTTGGTGTAAAGGAAAATTTTACTTGTGGAATTCTCCCATTTGTGATATATATTTTTTAAAAGTGAGGATTGTCGAATTGTAAAGATTTGTACTTTTTAACACTTTTTAGAAATGCATCAGATAATTAGAAAAAAATACAATACTGTAGTGTTACAGATGTATTTTCTTTATAGTTTGAATGTTCAGGTCTTGTAAGCCAGTCATTTAACACATTACTGTTTTATGAAGAATTGCTGACTTTAATACGTATATTATTGTCGGTAGCAATGACCTACCCAATGCCTGGTTTCTGAGAAGACATTTCATTATTCATATAATACGACTGCTATCATCAAAGAACATTAAGTCTAGAAAGTAACGAACCAAGGCCTTCCCCATTCTGGGAAGCAGATGAAAATAATTCTCACAAAGAGACAGAGTGAGGTATACCCACATCTATTGATAACCTTATCCTGAGTTTTTGGAACTGGCATTAAGAGTGACTGCTAAACTATTTGCCATCTCTGTTAACAAAAGTACCATGGAAAACAATTTCCTAGTCTGTGGATACCAGATTTCACCACCCCTGTACATAAAGGTAATCCATCAAATATAACTAAGTACTTTGGGTCCTTTGTGATTTGACCTTCCCTTTTTAAGAACCTGGACAAAGTACACTTCACCACTAGACAAAAGTCATCTTATTTCAGACAATGAGCATCAATTTTGACACAGGTTTCAAAGAAGATGACACTAATGCTCTAGCTAGACATGTTTTAGAGAATGGTCTTTCACATAAGTTCACTTTTTTAGTCATAGAACTAGTGAATAGGACTATTAGGTCAGGGAACTTGAAAAACCATACAGAATGTATAGAAACAAAATGGATTATCAGGTTACAGGCTGATAAAAATTATGGCCTGAATGAAAGAATTTACCTTACCCTGTTTTTACTTGATAGACCACTGACTCATTAATTAATATACATCAGATTGGAATCAGGAGTGATTTTTACAGGTATTTTAGCCTTTAGAAGTAAAGGTTGCCTTTAGTTATTTTAATCAATTATATAAGATGCATTATTAAGACTCTTTGATTTTGGTTTTATTGTTATTGCTCCTTTATAAGAGATGGCGTTGCTGTTTTAAACTTTAATTGGATGTTGGAGCTGATAGGATGTCTTATAATATTTAAACTGAAATTTTTACTAGTTTGTTATGTCTGAAGAAGCGTTCGATCCTGAACGCGAAAGTGCTAACTTTTGTTTTATCTGCAATAAAGTGTTTTGCACCTTCACTTTGGTGTCACCTCTGGAGTTTTGCTACATTGTTCATAAGACATTGCCATGCCAAGACAGACCAGGGGGTGAGCAGGCACAGACATCATTTGTACAGGTAGTATGGGGCACAGTATCATGGGACAGCAATGCTAACTATAAGTTCAAGGATTATGGGTGGTGAATTTGGTAGCCACACACAAGGCAAAGAGTTTGGGGGAAGTGAGGATCACCTCATTTAGTGTTAGTTGAGCTAGAGCTTCCATGAATAAAGTGCTTTTCTTGTGTACCATATAGACCCTTATTGTCAAGACTGGAGGCATCCTTTCCAAAGGAAGATATACAGTGGGGGAAGCATGTATGAGAACCCCACTATGGCTCATCATGTGGTGACCCAGTAGAACGTCAGCAGCCATGACCCTATGAAGGTTCATGGAGAGGTTTTGCTCACAGTAAGGCTAAAGGAATAAAATGACATTGAACTCCAGGACTCTGAGTGGCTTGCCAGTGAGATGTTTCTGTGATGGAGCTAGGAGATCATTGGTCTTGATCATGGGAGTGCACACAACCAGGGGCAGAGGCAGCCATTGACAGTGTGGTCAATGATGTTGCCTCTGGGATGGTGTGATTTGCAATGTGTAAGCTGACATATGATCATATAACATGTATCCATTCCTTAGTATGACCATGGTGCATCCTCAAAGATGCACTAATGGCAGACACCTGAGGTACCAATGTCCTCAACAGGTATGTCTCCTCTAGATCACTATAAGCCAGTACACTCTGAGTGCACTGCAGAACATCCTACAGTCTTTGAAGCAGCACTTCCATACATAGTTTATACAGCATACTCAAAATCTCTGAAATGGTCTGAGTAATGGCCATATATGCTTGGATCACTAACCTGCACATCCAATGATTGACCGTGGGTGAAATCTTTAGAAATGTCCTGTGGAGCATGTCAGAGATGGCCAACTGTATATGTCTCCCCTATACTATCCCTCTGTGTTGGTGGTCCACCCCTATTGGTCAACCTTAGTCTCTGATTCTGCAGAACAACTTATTTTTGTATGTTATGGGCACATACTGCACAGATGTCCTGCACTATTGTCTGCCACACCTGGTCACAGAAGGCTTTGTCTGCTTTGGGTTCTCAATGATATATATGGTAGCTCTGTAAGACGTCTGTTGTGCTGGTGGTCTACCCTAGAACCATAGCTAGGTTATTTGGTGCCTAGTGTATGCACCATTCAACAGTCTGTTCAGAACCAAAAAGAAAGTCCTCTCAGACTTGATGACCAAAACTATAAAACTCTTCTTCTCAGAAACTGTAGCAATCTACTTGCTACAAATGTAACAAGCAGCTTGCCACAGTCAAAATACTGGACATGAAGCATCTCAGCACTTCATCCATGAGTGCAAATACAGTACTAGTATTCATTTTGAATGATGGCACTGACTACCACCCCATCAGCATCTGCTGATCGTACCCCCCCTACACCTTGCATCTGGGGCAGCCAACCCATTGCCCCACCCTAGCTATGCATATACTCCACCCCTAGTGGTCAAACTGTCTCTTGCAATTTCCTTGCCATGGTCTTGACATGCATTGGGCAGCCACGGTGGTGCAGTGGTTAGCATTGCCATCTCACAGCAAGAGGTTCTCTGGTTTAATTCTTGGCTGGGGTGCCTTCTGTGCAGAGTCTGCATTTCCTCCCTGTGGTTACGTGGGTTTCCTCCAGGTGCTCCAGTTTCCTCCCACATCCCAAAGACATGCAGTAGGTGGATTGGACACTAAAATTGGCCCTAGGTGTGAGTGTGTGCATGTGTGTGCCTTCTGTGGAAGGTTGGGCGCCGGACTGGCAACTCGACACTGTAAAAAAAACTCCACTGCCAATCATGAGCGGACAGATGATCCACTGTGGTGACCCCTAACCAGGAAAAGTCTAAAGAAGAAGGAGGTCTTGACATGCAGTAGTGTATCAGTTATCATACAGCACACCTACATTGTTGTCCATTATGGCCATTCACTGCAACCCTGCAACAGTCTCTACCACACTTGGTCCCAGTTGCCTTGTTTGCTTTACCTTTCTCAAAGATATACATGCCATGTGTGCATAGAGTCTGTAGAAGCAGCTCTATCACCACAGTGGTGAACATTTCCAGCTATTTTCTTTCATTTAGTCGTATGAAGAGGTGTGTACTGCTGTGAGTTATACATATGGATCAGTGTATATTTTCATGACTGCCCATGACTGCTCATGCCCATTAACAATTATCTGAGTACTATCTCCAGGTCACTGTCATTTGCCACAGACCTGTATGCCACTATGATGTCACCACTGTGACACTATGGCATAGTGAGGTAGCAGTGGTCATGCTAGTCATGCTTGTGTCTGTCAGACTTGTGCTAACAGCACAATCTGTGCTTCATGTATTGGAGGCCTCATATCCCCTGTATCATGTCATACAGTTCATATGCATACAGCATGCTTTTATGAACCCTGCATGGCAGTAACCAGACCTTAATATATTCCTTGTGCTCTGTCACAGTGAGTATCCCAGCAGGACTGTGACCTGGATGGATGGTATTCCTTGTGCTGTGTCATGTTCAGCTCTATGGATCTATATTAATTCATCGAAGGTTCGATTCAGTGAACCTTTCTTCATCTAACCTTAACCATTGAGTATTCATTTCAGTGAATGCTCTCATTGAAAAAAAATGTAAACAGGTAAACTAAACACTAGACCAAAACAAGACTGGAACAGACACCACAGTATGTAAAACCCACCGAGGCTTCACGTCCTCACACCACACACTGTGGGGGGCTGTTCTTCCACACACCCCTAACTATATATATCAACTATGAGACTTTACTACAGTGGGGAAAAGGGCAAATTTGTGCTGCTGGGCAACTGATTCTTTCTTTATGTAAAGTGTTTGCGAATATGAGCATTCACTGAAATGAACTTTCGATGGTTAGGGTTCAGTGAAGAAAGATTTGCTGAGCTGAATAGTCAATGAATTAATATAGACCCCCAACACAACCATTCATGACTGTGAACTTTTCTCCCTGTTCCCTGTGCTTTGGCGGTTACAGCTTCCTACCAGACCTGCAGACTGCTGCCTTATCCACTGTGCCCTACCAGGTTGCCTCACCCAGTATGAGACTCCTGTCATTCTTTGTGCTGTGTTAGTCCACATACTCTTCTGCTCAGTTAGTCTCTCTCCTGCCATTATGCTCACTTGTGTGATCATTGCAGTCCTAAGGTGCATTGCCAGTACTCCTGTCTGTTGTCAGTTTGTTTATGTGGCAGTGCACTCTGTTATCCATTATATTCTGATTCTGTAAGTTACTTGCCATAATGCACTCTCCCAAAATATAGTGCTGGCAGTTTCTATCACACTTAAATCGGCCTGATATGATGTAAGTTAGTGCTATTGTTGAATCATCACTATAATGCATCAGTTATTCAACCATTGTCAACACTGTGATGTTCATGTCTGCTTGTTTGTCTGTTCTCTGGCAGGGAGGTCATGTGTAGTGTGCTCATGTACATTACCATTGTGAAGTGCATATTGTAGCCTGGCAATACTAGCATTACCTTGCATTGTGCTATGATAATGCCAAGTAATATGCAAAATGTGGTGTGCAGTATGTGTGGCCATGTATGTCAGGCTACCAGTTTTCTCCTTGTTTAGACCTATAGAGCCTAAATGGCGTCTTCACAGACTAAATTAAAGAACGCTTCCACATGGGGCAGCAGAAAGGGGAAGATTTTCCTACACCTGCAACACAGGAATGATACAGATCACCTGCTTGGGGAGAATGATATAATCCTCTATAAAACTGATGCCTAGCACCAGCTTGACAGGGATCTGACTGCTACCACTAGCATCATTTACTCTTGTGAATAGTGCAGGTACAAGTATAGTGACCTTGGAAGGTATCACCCAGACCTTCCCTGCCAGTGTGAGAAGAAGATTCTAAGTGAGAGCTACTTTATTATTGTAAGTGTTGGGTTTGACTCTGTACATTAAACCTATTATCTGTAGCTATAAATGTCTTCTGATGACAGGAATATATTTTGCTGATTACTGTTTATTTTATATTTGTTGCTGGCTGAGGAGATACTAGAGAACAGGATGGCCAGTCTGAGAAAGGGTGAAAGGCTACCTAGATGTCATTAAGTGAGATGTATTAATGTCTGTAATGTACTATTTTAATGATGTGTAATACATATGTACTAATCTGTTTTATTTGTTTCACTCTCTTTTTTCCCTTTTGTCTCGATTTTTCTACAGGATCAGCTACAGCATGACCTGTGGCCATGGTGCTTTGTACCAGCCACTGTGCCTGCCACTGGAAAACAGTAGACCATGATCACAGCCATGGAGGTGATTGACATCTGTGTGAGTTCCCTTCAGGCCCATCAGGAAGGCCGTCTGCAATCTCTCCCATCATTGTGTTCTCCATCCTTTGATATCCTTCTCCATCACCAGTGTGTAGTGCAGTCCTCCTCATCACTTGTTGTCCACTCTCTCTTATTCTAGATCTCTTCACTGTTGTCTCCTGATGTGACACGATCTCTACTTTCAGTATTTTCTTTGTTGTATGTTTACTTGCCTGTCCCCTCCTTTCTTTTCTGTCCATTCCTTCTTACCCTCATATTTCTCTTGCTGCCTTCTCCTCTATCCTTCCTTTATAAAATGAAAACTGGGTATCTAAACCCTCCCCAAAGTAAAGAAAATTCACTTCTTTTCCCACCTATCTTCCCTTCTTGTTGTCTTTCTTTGTATTCCTCTGTCTGTTCTCCCCCATTTATGCCTGTACTATCTCCCCATTCCCCACTTATATGATGAAATGGCTTAGCACTTTGTTGTGCTCCCTTTCCATGGGCTAGCTCAGTGCCTTGGGTCATGTGACTGCACATGGTGCGGTCATTCCAGCAGCATGCTTGTTACCATTATCCTGACTACAAAGTTTCATTATCTTGCCCTGTCCCTGACATGATGGCACTATAATTGCACTTGTGTGTGTCTAATTATTATCAGACCTTATTGTGCCAAATATACTACACTAATTATGCCGTTTTCTGAATAACCCCTAACATTTTTATTCAAAAAAAAAAAAAGAAAAGCAATCCTTAGACTTTTAATTATAAACTAGTAGAGCAAGTCGTCTGGTAAATCTGTCACATGACATGTTGACATCATGACATATAGGATGATTCAGGCTTAAAAAACAAAAGGAGGTACCTACTATCACATGTATAAGTTAGTGGATATATGGCTGCTGTAAGACAGGTAAGCATGGTATATTTTTCTCAAAAGCAAAACCCAAAATACAGGTTTCATATTACACCAGGCATTCTGAAATTGCTACTTGAAAAGTACCATGCTTAAAACACAAAACAATAAAAAATCCAGCTCCTAAAGTCATAAAGATGTTCTGAACCATCACACAGGGAAATACCTATATGGGTTGTAGAACCTGAATGTAAGGAATTTTATCATGAAACAATGAGGCATCCAGAAAATACAACTATTAAACAAGTGCTAATAATTATTGCCTCCTGTAGACAATGATTGTAAAAAGACACAGGAAAACCATGATTTATGTATAGCCAGATCCTAAAACATAAAAATGAAGAATCTTAATGCCATGTGCAGGAGGTAGTAGGCTTTAGATTAGCTTGCAAAATGACTATTTGGGATATATGAATATATTTTCATGACTGTAAAATGTTTTTTTAAATAGATAGACGCCATACCAACAATCAAATAATCATCAAAATCACCTCACTAGTTCTGTAGGAAGCACTCTGGAGACAGGGAGTGCCAGGAAAAGTGCAAGATGTATGTTTTATTACAAATACTGTTGAACAGTTGTGTACTGGCTTATAGGTTACTCATCAAATTCGTATTTCTCTCCATCCAGACACCTAAGACTCTGTAAAAAGAACCAATTGTACTATTAAAGACAGGTGACATAAAGCATTGGCATAGGGAACTCTAGACTGGTAATTCTGATCAGAATGAGACATGAAATTCTTAAATTAGCCAGATGCACGACTTATAAACTTATGATCATAGGCAGAACAGGACAGACTGGATTACTGTCTGGTAACCTGGCAACCAGCAAAGCAAAGTCAGTGATTCTATTCTCAAACCTTTAAAGACACAGCTAAAGGCTATTAAATGTAACAGCCTATAATATTAACTCTCCATATAAACTAAACCAGAAATACACTGAATTACAGGGAGAAAGGTCAAAAACTGTGAATTAAGTTATATGAGGAAAGAATTCTGGGAAGCATGGTGAGGACATTCATTTACTGATTCATAGGAGGTAATTGAAATTGGCATACAAATTCAAAGCACAAATCCACCAGAATGATTTATGTAAATCCGTCTAAGATATTAAACTCTAAATATGATGATATATTAACTCAATGCTTTGTTTTTCTTTAGTCATTTATATGAGGGAAACCACTAAACTGTGATAAACTATTACTTCAGACTGCTTATAAAACAAAATTGTTTTATGTTATACTACACCAATTACTGAAAAAAACATTTAAAGAATTCTGTAGGCATTTATAAATAAAAATCTACATAGATTCTTTATCAAACTTACAAGACATATCTTCAAAGAGAATTGTGAATATATTTAAATAGGGAGTTATGAAGAAGGTTAGATTAGGATACACAGATGTTGACGTAAAGCATTAATGTGTTGCAAACTTGGCTAAGCTCCATTTTTGTTCTTACTTTTATGTTAATTTAAGCTATGTTTCTTCCATAAAAGTCTTTCTGTTTTGTGTTTTATGTCTTTCATACAAACAACTGATATGCATATGTGGTATCCTTAACTCACTTGCAGTCAGTTAAAATTAGTTACTTCTAGGAAGAAAACTATGACTGCTTACTGTCAAGATTACCACCTGAAAGATAGGTTTGGCTGACAGCAGATTTTTGTCTAGCTAATGCCTTTGTACATATTTAACATGATTTGTAGTGAGTACACAATTAGCCACGATCTACACACGAGAACTCACATTACAATATAACACATTTCTTTCTGTTGAACATTTCAAAACATGCAATGCCATCGTCACTCAAAAACATGAAAATATTTTTCTTTTTATATTGCCATCTCTTGTTATACAATAACAATAACACAAACAGAGGTATACCTTACATAACAGACTTAACATAACAGTCTTCCTTTTACATCCATATCATAACATTTACATTTCAACACCACAGTATTAAGACTTTTGTTTTTGCCAAATCTCTACTGTCCTTTGTGGACAGACTGCTTCCTATTTTAACAGCTACCCCTGAGAGTGCGTATGCTCTAACAAAGCATGAGATGTAAATGATGGCACCTGTTCTACTCTATTGAAACTGACATAATCCACTGATTGATATAATACATATTAACATTTAACGCACCTCTTGGCCGGAGCGCCTTCTGTGTGGAGTTTGCATGTCCTCCCCGCGGTCGAGTGGCGTTCGAAAGATATGCGTGAATGGGTGTGCCTTTGTTGAAGGTTGGGTGTCGAGCTGGCACCTCGGCACCATGAAAATCTACTGCCACTCATTAGCGGACCGGATTTCCGCTGTGGTGACCCCTAACCGGGAAAAGCCGAAGGAACAACAATAAGCATTAATGCACCTGTCCAGTACTTTCTCCCATTCCTTCCTCACTTGTCCCAAATTTTCCTATGCCCCTAGGCTTCTAGTACACACCTATACATTTCTAAATGAATGACCTTCACCACTTCCTCTCTCATCCAACCCTTCCAGCATTTAGCTTCGACTTCTTATCCATCCTCCCAGATACAGTAACTGCACTTTCTGCTGCTCTCTCTTTAAATATCTTCCTTTTGTATAACCCGAACTTCTGACATTTTTGGACTTGCTTCTCATACACACTTTCCCATTCCTCTTTACATCCATTCAATAAACATTTACCTGCTTGGCACTCTTAACATATATGCACATTTCCTGCCTCCTTCTTACCACGTCTCCTGTTTCCCCATTTGTTCATGGCTCCAATTTCCAAAAATGAGGTCCTACAGTTCCAATGTCCCATCCCTGTCCTTCTGGCCCCCACTATTTCAGTCTATGCCCCTTCACCCCTATATCTTGTGCTAGCAGATTTCCCTGGGTTTTACAGGCAAATGTTAAATAGTAAAGCTGGTGCAGAACTATAAACAACATAAACAGCAGCCATAAACTAGATTAGAGTTACCCTATATTAAGTATGCATGAAAAAAAAAAATATTACAAATGTTTGCACTCTGACAAACTCATAAACTGCACTCTTGTCAAGAGACAGTCTAGCAATTAACTTGTCTATAGCACAAAATAAACATGTAATTAACGATTAGTTACTTACACAATTAGAGTGCTAGAGTCCTCCCCATTATATTATGTTATGGAAAGAGTCACATGGTTCTCATTAGTTTTTAGTCACACAACATATACCACACACTGAAGACCAGATATCACCGTCTGCCTCTCAGAGATTTACCTTTAGTTGGTCAACTAACACGAATGTTGACTTACTGAAGGTAAATGGAAATGCTGACTTACTAGTATGTATGCGCCAAGGTTGCTTCTTGGCACATGCAAATATTACTTAAAAAAATCATAAACAATACCCCCCCCATATGGGGGACTGCATCCTCACACCCCCTGTTAGCTATACATACTAACTCTGAGATTGCACAATGCCACGGGAAAGGGAATATTCCCCTGCCTGAGGATTGTTGATGTCACAAACCTGTCAATAATATACATAGTCGACCAAATGCAGATATCGATCCAACTCTGTGTCAACCAAACCAAAGTAACATTTCTCAGAAGATTCAAAATTGGACCATAATAGATACACCTTCTTGAATAGGTTCATAGGTAGGTACTAGGCTGTCGGCCCTGGGGCCTATAAAAGCCTAGCCAAAAAGGTTCCCTGGATTAATACAGAATAAACTGTAAAATTATCCCGTATACCTCCCCAAATAACTATGCACATCTTACAAAATTAGTTTAACTTCCACCCTTAGAGAACAAGTATACAATAAGGCTATTTTCTACCACACCTGGTAAATTATATTATCACCCCAAATGCTGCATTGTAACTTTAACATAAATAATTGTGTATAGGTAAAAAAAAAATGTTTTTTGATATGGCACTTATATCCTTTTTAAGAAATTCAGAGTAAAATTAGATATGGTGAATGGCCGAGGTACCAGTAGTGGAGTAAACAATTCAACTTCTTTCCTGTGTGGTCCTGCTTCTTGCTCTTTGGTTATATATTTATTGCTCATGTGGTGAAATGGTGGAGTGGTTTTTATAATAAAATTAGATCATGTCTACACTTGCCTTAATTTAGTAGTATAAAGTAGAATGGTTGTGCAAAGTAACATACCTTTTTTTAAGGTTCACAGATTGGTAAGATCCTCTTGCCCTTCACAAACTGTGTCTCAAAGTTCAGTTACCCATTGGCTACTATTGATCTCCTTCCCTATAATCTTTGCCACCACCCCCCCCTCCAGCTCTTTTCCTCTATTGGATTGCCTGAGGTGTAATAAATCCAGGGTGCCAGTTTGTTTCCTTTTTTTTTTTTCAAATCTCACAGCGGCTGTTTGTCTCCGTGGCATGTAATTGTCCTCATGTAAGTTTTTGCATTCAAGGTATGTTGTACATTGTGGTTTAATACCTAATTCTTTATTTCAACAGTTTATACTATCTGTTTATATTGTTTTTAACACTGCAGGATTCCTTTAGATATGTCTGCTTAATGAACTGATGTCACATATGCACCTGGATATGTTCTGTCTCCTTGTTTACTGTTATAGAGCCAGAAAGATTATTTCACATATTGCATTTAAATGCTTTGTCTGATTGCATTGACTAGTGTTTAAAACATGTTGAAAATGTATCTTGCTTTAATGTGGTAGAGAACTGATTTATGTATTACTCGTACTATATTTTTGTATGTTGCCACAAGAATAAATGATGTTATCAGGTGCTGAAGCATAAACAACCATTACTATTACCTGATGATGTTGTTATTGAGTACTTGTTAAACATAGTCCAATCTTATATAGCTTAAGTCTTCCTAACTGACACACTTGCACACATGACTTTCATTTCTATAGCTCTCCTATGCATATTTTAACTTATGTTACTAGGTTATAACCTATTTTGATACTGTATGCCCTTCCCCTGACTCTTACAGTTTTACCAGAGCTACTACTTACTAGTCATAGCACTACCATTGCTGGCGATTGGTCACACAGCATGTGCTTCTTTAACCTAATGCTCTCTTACATTTTTTTATTTTTCTTTCAGTAAACCAAGCTGCCTCTTGGGTCAAGCAGGGGTATCTGCCTCCATAACGAGAACATGAAACCTCAAAAATACCTCACTTGCACACTGGGCATCCACAGAAACTGTCCTATAACTAAAGAGGCTTAAAACTAATGTAGGTGCTTAACTTCCAAGTGTCTAGACAAGAAAATAGCTTAACGGTACTAAATTAAACAAGTCTTAGTGAGTGTGTTAGTACAGTCGGGTATATAGTTCCTTACTCAAACCACTGTACAGATAAGGTCATCGCCAGGAAGCAACAGCTGCAGAACTCCCTCCAGTAAGTGTCCCCCCAAAACCACAGTCTGTTTTGTTTTAAGAAAAACTTAAATCTATAAAATAGCATAACATTATCTCTCCTGTTTATCTGTACCTAATCCCAACTTTAACATTATATAATTTTAAGAAATTCAGGTAAAATTAGAGAATGTCTATACTTGCCTTAATTTAACAGTATAAAGTAAAGTGACTGTGCAAAGTAACATACCTTTTCTTAAGGGTCACTGGTTGATTTCTAATCCTCTTGCACTGTACAAACAGTGTCACAAACATTTTAAATGTATATTAAATGTAAACTATCCCATTAATTTTTGCAGCAGCTTTCCCATTTCCCTGCATCTGCAGATAATCTGAGTCTAGTCACCATCTGTATTTTTCTAAATGTACAGTCGACTATTCATCGTCACCAAACAGCTGTGCAGTAAGAATTTCTGTTCCTGTGCTCACTCCATCTAAATTACATTTCACTGTTAAAGGCATTCCATTCCATTTTAAAACCCTACTTTTAAGTAACATATCCTTTTACTTTTTCACTGGTTTAAACGCCTCACTGTTTTTGAAGACAGCTGCTCAGAGGGTCCAGGTTGGACCCTCTACATTCGCCCTCACTTCGCTAAAGCTCAGTCTGCTCTGCTACCCTACCCCCATTCTCACCCACCCCCATAACAATTACATTTATCTCTAATCTATCCCCTCCCATCCACTTTGCAGACAAACCACCACTCACATCCAGTCACTAATCTAAACTCTCACAAACTTATCCATTATCCTATCTCCAACCCAGGTATTTACAACACTACTTTCTAGCCTATAATGTTTTATATACTCTGTACTGCCCCCTATGACTGTTACAATATTTCTGCTTCCTTTCTTTCCCCACCTTCCCTTTTTATTATCCTGCTCTTCTCTTTCACTAATACTTCTTCCATTATCAAACAAACTATTACTACTTAGTGCTTCCCCCACTCAATTAAAAATGCCACATCTCAAAAATTGTCTAAACATCTTCATGCTAACCCATCACATCTTAATACTTCTATCTTTCTCCTCAGCCACACACTATACATCCTACAACTACCCCTAGCCATTCCCCAAACTAACCAAAAGGTAACTATTAACTCTTGCACACTAAAGCAATCAACAAACTTTCTAATATCTCTTGGCATGTTCAACACCACCATCCTAGGCCAACATAATACTAAAGTACCACCACCCAAAATAACTTAAAAAATACCACATTTAGATACCACAAACATATATGTAGTCAGGAACCTATCAGTTCCATGACAACACACTTAACTGACTGAATCACCAAGACGAGATTGCCAACAGAACACATCCCTGACAATGGTGAGTAGTGGGAAATGGGATGTATTCCCATTTCCACAATGTGGTGTGATCTCGGAGTTGGTATATTTATGTGGGGGAGTGTGAGGGGGGCACACCCCCACACGGGGGGGTGCAGGGGGTCTTGCACCCCTGTGATACACATGTTTATTTTTGTTTTTTAACTGTATTGTGGACATGGGAATACATTTTGTTCCGTAGTACATATACTTACCATTGTCGGGAATGTGTTTGTGTCGGCGTTCTCGTCTCGGTGATCTGGTCATCAGTTATGTGTGTTTTTGTGGATCTGACATGGATCCATGTAGTCATATCAGAACAATAGCAAACATTGACAAAAAAAACAGCTTACAAGTGGGGACATACACCCAAATCCTGGCCCTAACACCCTTACTTCATCCGATTCTCAAACACCACATATACTTAATATACCTCACAAAAACACTGACCTATTGTTTCTAAACTGGTTAATAAAGTTCATGAACTAGAGGCTATCCTATCACATTATTCTGCAGTAATAGCCATCCTAACGCAGACCTGGCTTAAACTCCATATCTCAGACAATGAAACTACACCTTCAGGGTAGAATATACTTCAAGCAGACAGAAATATCAAAAGAGGAGGTGAAGTAGCTTAACTGTGACACTTCTAAATCTACAAATATCTACCCCTACTAATACTGACCTACGTCTTGCCAAATTACAAATTAATTCTAACAAGCACATAACTATATTGGCTATTTGCATCCCATCAGGCAATATTTCCACCACTGAACACATCCTTCAGTGTATCTCTAATAACATCACCCAAGAAGCTATTATCATGGGTGATCTTAATACTGACTGGTTTATCTGTAACTCTAACAACCCTAGCCACCACGTTAATCTCTATGGCTTCTCACAAATTATCTAGCTCCCTACCAGAATAAACAAAAAAAAAAAAAAATCTAACAAGCACTCCATTCTTGACTGGGCCCTAACAAACAAAATGTCCCATTATCAAAATTCTGGCTATTTATCAGACAACATCAGTGATCACATACCTACCTACCTACTCAGACAACACATTAACCCTACTAAGCACACTATACATTGTCAAATCTATAATAAGAAACATTTTAAGCCACAGGAACTGATATACAATTTAAAACACTGTAACTGGAGCCCACTGAAGACTTTACCCTTAGATGCAACAGTTGATACTTTCCTCAATATACTCAACAGTATCACACCCCCTAAAACAGTTCATGTCAAAGCAAATTTTGCATCATGGCTTACTACTTAAACAAAAATCCTCCTTAAACAAAGTGACAAGGCCTGGATCTCCTGGCATACTAGCAAAATTCTACCTGATTGTATAACTTATCAACAACTCAGCAACAAAGTTAAACACAAAATCAAGCTAGACAAAAATAACTATTGTACTAACATGCAAATTAAGCATCAAAATAACCTACAAAAATTCTGGGCTACAATCAAAAACATACTCAGTTCTGGACAAATCACAACCCCCTCCCCCACCTTCCCAAATAACTCAGAAACTACGGCTGAACAGTTTAACAAATACTTTAGCATTCTTGCACTAACCTGAGATAACCCAAATAACCTACAAACAACTAACAATCTAAATAATAATATTGATACTTCCTCTTCATTTCAACCCATCCCCACCAAAACCATAGAAAAACTCCTAAAAAAATGTAAACCAACTACAACTGCAGCTGATAACTTACCAGCAGAGTTCCTAAAAATTGCAGCTAAGGCTATATCTTATCCCATATCAATACCGATTAACCACTTAATTTTTGAAAACTATGTCCCTACCATATGGAAAATTTCTTATAATTATCCCCTACATAAAGGTGGTAAATCAACTGAAGTTACTAATTATCACGCCATAACTATCCTATCCTCACTTTCAGATCTGCAGGAGAAATGTATACATTTCCAACTTATGAGATACCTCACATCCAGTAACTTACTTGCCATCTCCCAACATGGATTTAGACCATCCCATAGTACAACCACTGCTTTTTACAAGCACCATAAACCAATATAGGAATAAAGGAAACATAGTCTCATTAGTTTTCTTGGATATACTATGGATATGGATAAAGCCTTTCACATAGTCTACCACAACAAACTTCTAACTGCTCTCTCAGACATAAAGATACACCCTTCATGTGTCTCATGGTTCCATAGTTACTTAGCAGGTAATCAGCATGGAGTTAAGTGGCAATATGACCTCTCCACACTTCTCCCTTGGGGTCCCACAGGAATCCATACTTGGTCCTCTTCTCTTCTGTATTTTCACTTAACCTCAAGTCAGCCACCTCACTTGCCACCATTATCCAATATGCAGATGATTCAACATTAATATATGCAGTCCCTACCATGCAACAACTTCAGGACAAAACACATTAGGCCTTTACAGAAATTGAAGCATGGCTGGCTACCTCCCAACTTATTCTTAACCCCCAAAAAACAAAACTTATAATCTTTCATCCTACCAGACCATTAGATTCCCCCCACAGTTCCACATCACAGCTAATAATAACACAATAATTACACCTGAACCATCCACCAAACTACTAGGAGTCATTGTGGATGATAAGCTAAGATTTGACTTGCATATATCACAAACAGTTAAACAAGTCCACAAAAAATGGCCACCCTTTACTGAAAACAAAAATTGTTAACAGACTCCTCAAGGGCGCCATAGCCAGAACCCACCTACTAGCAACTCTATTATACACTTTACCAATCCTTATCAACCTCAAAAAACAGATTTAGATAAATTGGATACGTGCTATAACAAAATAGCTAAATTTGTTATTGGAACATTACACAGGTCACATCACTGTCTAGCCCTCAAAAGCCTCTCCTGGCTTGAACTATCTCAGCTTCTTGCATACAACCAATTAATCAGGGTCCACAAATTACTCTATAACCTGGAAAAAAACAGACAAAACAGAAAAAAGTTCTCCAAAGCTTACTGTAACCTTACTCTAACACTCGAACACTACGATCATCAAATAAATCTTTACTACAAGTCTCTAAAACTAACAACACTCCAGAAGACTCCTAATACTCTTCCTATATCTCAAAGAGCTGGAACTCCCTTCCCCATAATATTAGAACCATTGGCAACACCCACACCAGTTTAAAAAACTACTCAGAAATTATCTAACTGACACTTGGCTCTGCTCATGCAACCCCCCCCCCCCGACAGCTGATCTCCTGTTATCATAAGTACACTCTCCATTAATTAATCAGCCTGTCTCTTGGAAAATGATCTTATTTGTATTATGATTTTTCTTTTTTTCTTTTTATTCTTAAATGTGTGATACATCTAGAATTATTTCCCTTTACAAATATAAATTAATGCTCATAGGTTCTATATTAATAATATCACCATGTTAAGTTCCGTATCTGATGTACTACTGATAGACTTGCTGTATCTACTATAACTTATGTTGTATATATTGTTTGTCATGCTGTATTTACTTTTACTAATTTTGTATGTAGTGTCACTTTTTGTGGAGCTTTTCTCCCAAGGTCTCCATTGAAAATGGGCTTTGCCCAATCAGACTTTCCCAATAAACAAATGTTTGTGTCTTTTGGGTTTTCCCAGTTAGGGGTCACCACAGCGGAACTCCGGTCCGCTAATGATTGGCAGTAGATTTTTACGTGCCGAGCTGCCAGCTCTGATGCACAAACTTCAATGAAGGTACGCCCATTCACGCATGTCTCCACACAGAAGACGCTCTAGCTAAGAATCGAACAGGACAACATCTTACTGTGAGGCGGCAACGCTACCGCAGCACCACCACCGCAGTATCAAATGTACAATAAATAAATAAATGATTAATTATACAATATCAGCAGCCATCATGCATGTATGTATGTCGTACACAGAGATGATTTTGCATGCATAGAACAGTTTAAATAAGTCAGGCCTACATTGAATGCATTTAGAGAAATACTACATTTTAATTGATTGGCTAAGAGTAAATATACTTGCAACCTCGCTTCATCTACAGAGGTAAACATTTGATAAAAAAAAAAAACATTCAAGCAAATATTCCAGCTGCAGATAAAAGTATATAATTAGCAACCAGTTTGCAGACTTAGTTTGACAGAAGCACAGGGATCCCTGCTGCTTTTTAGCTTAGTAAACACTCCACATTTTTTCCATTAGCCATTGATTGACTAGATTACACCAAACCCTGAAAGATACAGTTCACAATGCACTTTCAGAAATTAATTAAGCTACAATAGCATAGACTTTTCAAGCCTCCATATATAACCCGGTACATATACTGAGTACTGCCGGGGAGGGGGGGTCTTTGTCAAAAGATCAAATGGACAAATCATCGAAAACCATATGGTCAATACCATAAGATCAACAATTCAGTCCATTGAAAAATAATTCATAGCCAAACAATAACTGCATACAACAAAAAACATACTTTTGCAGGGAGGCAAGCCCACTGTACTGCATAACCCCTGCTAATTATATATATATCAACTCCGAGATTGCATTACAGTGTGGAAAAAGGCAAATTTACCGATCTCTTCTGTAACCTGACCTCAATCAGAATGGTTCAATGAACTAAATTGTCAATCATAGGTCTCGACCATATGGGATTTGATGATTTGTCCATTTGATCTTTTGACATAGACCCCTTACCAGGGAACTATATTGCATTACACAGTTCAAGCCTATCATTTTATTAAACATTATTACAAACATAAAAATCCCCTTCATCCTACAACACTATTTAGTAAGTTAATAGCAAATTACTAGAATAACTGGGATATTCAGTTAATCATGTTATCAATTTAATAAAAGTTATATAGCAATCTAGGAATGCAAATACATTAAACCTGATGATATGAGACTTGATTTGCATACATTTTGTAGTCCGGGTGATCCAATTCTGCAACTGGCACTCATGCACAAAGAGCTAAGCTAAATGTATAACCGGGTCTATATCACAAAGTCGAACTTACAAAAGTTTGATTGTTGTAATATCGAACCATTATGTTAGAAACCCAAACAAAACCAAAAGCACAGAACAGCAATTTTTTTCCCAGGGAAAAAAAAATGCTGTTCTGTGACAAAAAAAAAGCTTAACCTTAAACCTAAACTGAAGTGGGAGGCTTCACCCTCCACACCACCCAACATAGGGGGCTGTGCCCCCCACACACCCACCTATTTAAATATACCAACTCCAAGATCGCATCACAGTGGAGGAAATGGCAAAGCCCTGAAAACAGCCCACCGATTTTTTTCCCTAGGAAAAAAGTCGATGTGCCATGGCTTTGCTATTTCCCACTTTCGGACTTTAGGGTTCGATATTACAATGTTCAAACTTGTTTTAGATCGAAGTTGTAATATAGACCCATGTATAACTCATTTGTGAATGGAAGCTTTATGCAATCACAGAGGTAAGTGTACCATTCCTGCAAATCTTATATGGCCTTTATATGGAATGCTGCTTGTCTCCAAGCTACCTAGTGTTGCATTCCTTTGAGATTTATGACCCTAAGAAGGATGTCATACTGACATTATTTAGCAGTGCCATGGGAATGCGTTTGCATGCACCTGACAGTGCAGATATTTCTACTTTGAAAGTGATCTACTTACAAAGCAACAGAAAGGTTAAACTCTGACCAGAAACCAGGTTATACCATACTGCAATATAATAACAAAAAAGTTCTCTGAGACCAGTCTTCTTTAAAAATAAACAGAAAGCCAGACAGCTAAAGGATACAATCTATGCTTACATTATATATAGCATGTTGCTGACCTCCTGACCTTGCCTAGTGCTGCTTTCCTCTGAGATTTTAGTTTCTATGCAGGCTGTCCTGCTAATAGTATTTAGCGGTGCAGATGAGGTTGTGTTTGTATATCTCTAACAATGTATGTATTTCTATTCTGAAAGTGACATTGATAAACAGCAATAAAAAGGGTAGGCTCTGGCTAGGAACAAACTTAAATCGTGTTTACAGGATTAACATAATAAGTAAAGAGCTCTCATCAAAAAGTAATCTGATAATTTGATTGCAAGCCAGGTTGCTGAAGTGTATTACTCTAATACACCTTATATAACAAATCACTTTCAGGTTAATGAGCAGAATGAAAATAAACTGTCTACAAATCATCAGAGTATTAAGCAGCAGCACACATAATAATGTTTTCACATATATCCAGCAATAGAAACACTTTTAAAATAATATATTGGACTAGGGCCATGCTGCCTAGTGATTCATATTTACAACTTAGTATGATACCTGGGATGCACATTTCTTGGAAACAATGCGCTTAATAAACTGACATGTTAGTGTACCAGAGTGCTTTATCCTCATATACCTTGTAAGGTAAATTGCTAAATTCCCAGATATTAACAGATTTACATAAATAAGCATGCTGTAAAATATTTTGCAACAGTACATTCCTTCAGAGCAAAGAAAATAGGTTACTTGCCTTCAACAGTATTAAGCAGCACATATGGACTCTCCTCTTATCCCTAAAAGCATATATTGGTATTTGGTCTAAATGTACATGACACTCAGATAGATGCAATACATAATCCTATCTCCTTTCTACACACTTTAGCATTTCTACTCTGCCTAACCATCTGTTCATTAGCACTCAAGACTTGCATCGTCATGCAATTTATCCGTCTCATATTTCCCAAGGGCTAGTATATATATATATATATATATATATATATATATATATATATATATATATATATATATATATATATATATATATATATATATATATATATATATATTTCAATTTTGACTTATTTTGTGTTTGATCTTCCCATGTTTTGCTAATTTAATTTCATTGCAGATATACATTTTGTAGTGTTTACATGCTAACCCTGTGGTGAGACTAAAATTGGTCAGTACTAATCAGTGCTTTACCTCGGCAAAATTTCAAATAATTTACTAATTAAATAAATAAATGAATAAATAAAAACATATACTTTCTCAACTCTGGCCGTATGACCTGATTCAGTGTAATAAATGAGATATATATTTAACCGATATTTCTGCTTAATATACTGAATAATTGATTGGCAACAAAATTTAATTTTTCCATTGTACTTTGTAAAATAAATTGTTTACTTCCAGTGTATTAAAAGTTTTACATATAAGCAGGCTGTAAATAAATTCACAATATCGCATTTCTTCAGAACAAAGAGAACAGATTGTTTGCTTTCAGAAAATCATCATCCATTTTCATACCTCATGTGTTCACCTTTCCCAATATTATTATCCTATCATACTGTACAGAATTTTAGGCACATATCAAAGAGATTTCCTGTATCCATAATCACAGGGTCCACATATAAATACATAGCATGCAAATACTTCTCAGACCACAGAATGTTTTTGTGCCTTACCAATTCCACATCATGGAGAGACATTTTCTGGCTGAAGAAGTAACTATTGCATACCCATCCTGTTGCTCTTCTTTCCCTTTGCTCCTTGCTGAGATGATCCCTTTGCACACATTCGCAGCTGTCGTCCTCACTTCTTTCTGAACTTAATTCCTCCAGTCTTCTGCCTCTCAGTCTTTCTACAGCTGTATTCTCCTGTCTCTTCCTTGGCTTCCACTTCCCCTTTGATTTTGTACCTCTGCACATAACACTGGAGTAGATCCTTATGACCTTTGAAGGTGTGGAATATCCCACTGACTCCCAAAGTTGCTTGGTACTGATGATTTCCACTCCTTCACCTCCACTATCCTCTCAGGTTGTTCTCTTGTCAGCTGACCTTTCCATAACATGTAACTCCTCTGCATGATCAAACCAAGTTATGTGGATGGACACTTCTGCCCCGTTATTGCCATGTTGAGGGCACACTATCTCTATATAATTCAACAGGACTCATGGCCTTTCCAAATTGCCATGCAGACACCCCTTCTGGGGACTGATTCTCTTTGTCTGGCTTTCTGCTATCACAACAAGAGACACTGGGTGTGTTCCTCAAGAATATTTCTTCCCTAACTTTAGTATATGTTGAGCTCTTCAAAAATAAAGATCCAGAATTATCTGGTCCACTATGATACTATTCCCTTCCACTTTTATACCACGTAATATTTATGCATTGTTAAGAAGCCATGCTTTAGCCAACTAAGAATGCAGTCTGCAAGTTACTTATTGAAGTTGATTGCCTGATGATGGTGGGCTAAACTATCTCACCCCACTCTATGAATTATTCCTATTTCCCAATTGGAATCAGTGGGTGCATTAACCACAGGCTGAAGTTTTCAGTGAAAATAAGAAGTTAAATCATCATTTCACACACTTTCTGGTACTTCAGTTAATTTTATATTTCTTCTTCTGTTTCAGTTGCCTATATCATCATTTTTCTTACACCGTTTCCCAATGTGAGATTGTAATTTCAGTATCTGAGAAGCCAGAGATTCCATTTTATTTTCCTGGTTTTTTTTTTAAATATTTTCCTGTTGATGATCCACTTTAACCATAGTGATGATAGTTTCTCCTATGTCTCAAGCATTACGGTTGGCATCCTGCAAAACACTGATAGAGGCCTCCTTACAAATTCCATATTTATAGACCTGCCAAAGGTATTTGACCTAATTGGCCACTATCTTTTCTTAAATAAACTAACTGAAATTGGTATCAGTCCAGACAGCACTCCCTGGTTTAAAAGAATTCCTAACTGGCAGACACTTCTGAGATAAACACTCACTACCATAATCACATGTACATTTCACCCCCCATCTTCAACCACACCCCCTTTGAGCTCACCAAGCTACAAAGAAACTAATTATAAAAAACGACTCAGTTTACTCATTCACAATATGATCGCCAGTTACCTACACATGCTAACCAACTTGCACTCAGTGGCGACATCCACCCTAACTCAGGCCTCTCCACTACTACACTCACTGCTACAAACCTCCATGGTCCTAATATCCCTTGCAAGCAAAAACCCTCTGACCTCTTAATACTCAGTATAGACATCTGCAGTGTCAAGAATAAAACTAAAGAGCTACATGCCTCTATATCCTTCTATAACCCTGACATTATACTCCTAACTGAGACCTGGCTCAAGCCCCACTTCAAAGATACCACCATAGCCCCTCCTGTCTATAACATCCTTAGATGTGATTGAATAGCTAAAAGAGGCTGGGGCATTGCCCTACTTTACAGGCACAACCTTACTGTCCAACAAATACGTAAAGATAGCCCCACTTTCAGCTATGCAGAAACCCTGTTTCCAGATATAAAATTAAAGCAGCAGAAACAAATCAACATTATAGGTGTCTGCTTAACACCAGGCAACAATATTGCCACTCTAGAGTCCATTTTACATTGGACTTCCACTGCCCTCCCTCAGGAGACACTTATCCTGGGGGGAATTCAACACTGACTGGACCTCTATCATGGCATCCCCCCCCAAGTACTACTTAAACCTATTTAACTTTACACAGCTTATCCAAACCCCCACCCATACAGACAAATTCACCAACAAATAATCCATATAGACTGGATCCTAACCAATAAGCCTTCATCTGCCAATCTATCTGGTGCGTTATCCAACTCCTTCAGTGATCACCTACCCACATTCATACTAAGACAGCACACAAAACCCATAAAACCCCCATCCTACTTTTTATCCATAGTTCCAAAAATTTCCTACCAGACCAATTCATCAACACCTGAAAAGAATAAATTGCTCACCTCTTAAAACTGTACCTTTAGATGAAGCCATGGAGTACTTTAATACTACCTTCTTAGGTATCCTTAATCTTATGGCTCCACAACGTATAATTCATAGTAAAACCAACCCTGCTCCCTGGATCTCAAAGGACACAAGATCCCTACTCAAACGAGACATAGCTTGGGCAACCTGGTGTACCAACAAAGCAAGTACAAATTGACAAGACTTCCTAGAGCTCAGAAACAAAGCAAAAAAACAAATACATAATGGCAAAAAAGTTATTATAGCCAGCTACAAAAACCTCACTACAACAATGCACAAAAATTCTGGTCCACAATCAACCACATTCTCCAACCAGGCAAAATCACCTCCCCAAACCCTAACACTGGGGATGATAACAATGATATTGCCACCCAGTTTAATGACTATTTCACCTCCTCCACCCAAAAATTATTCAACAATTTCCCCACTACTACTACAAATACCCCCAAAATACAAAACTGTCACCATAAGACCAACTCCCATTTCTCTCTTAAACCAGTTCCAACTGACCTAATTCAAAAACAGCTTGCCAAATTGAAACCCACCACTGTCGCTGCTGATAAACTCCCTTCTGATTACCTCAGGATTGCCACCTCTGCCATTGCCATCACCTACCCTATTTCCATACTCAACAATAAAGCCATAGCTGAACACACTGTCCCCTTTCTCTGGAAAATTTCTTACGTCATCCCCCTACACAAAGGTGGTTCCTCGACAGAACTTTGTAATTATCATCCCATAGCTATACTATCTCCCCCATCAAAAATCTTAGAAAAATGTGTACACACCCAACTACCGAATCATCTTCAATATAACCTGCTAGCAAATTCCCATCATGGATTTCGGCCAAACCGTAGTACCACCTCTGCACTTATATCCTTTACTGAGCACATTAACCAACAAAGAAATCTCCGTAACTTAA
This sequence comes from Protopterus annectens, assembly GCF_019279795.1. Taxonomy (NCBI): domain Eukaryota; kingdom Metazoa; phylum Chordata; order Ceratodontiformes; family Protopteridae; genus Protopterus; species Protopterus annectens. The sequence goes on from NC_056751.1 coordinate 587,930,763, forward strand.
TATCTGTTGTCTTCCTAGACCTGTCAAAGGCATTTGACATGGTATCCCACTGCAAATTACTGTTGAATCTCTCTGAGCTCAGTCTGAATAACTCCTCTCTACTGTGGTTTAAAAATTATCTGCCCCTCCGGCAACAAGCTGTTAAATGGCATAACTCTCTCTCCCCCCTCCTCCCAGTGGGACAAAGTGTTCCGCAAGGATCCATTGTTGGTCCCTTACTATTTTCCATCTTTACTAATAACCTCCCCTTGGCTACCCAACAAACTAATATAGTACAGTATGCTGATGATACCACCCTTATTTGCTCAGCCCCCTCTCTACAATTACTCCAAGACAGAACCCAGGAAGCCTTCACTACTATAGAAAAATGGCTAAATTCCTGCCAACTCATCCACCCATCCAAAACTTTCACCCCCACCTCACCAATCTCAATAACATCCTCCAACAATACACTTATCACACCAGTAACTCAAGCCAAGTTACTAGGTGTAACTATTGATAAAACAAACACCACACCTGAAGCCAAAATCCCACAGCAGTAAGAAAACAAATCAGTATTCCAAAAAAGAGATAAAAGTTTAATGACAAGCACAAAATCCCAGCAGTAAACAATCCATACAGTAGGTAAGCGCTTTCATCTGTCCCAATGCAGACTTTATCACAACCAAAAGTGCTTAACTTTACATCCTTTAAGTAATTACACCAATTAATAAGACATCCCTTTCTTAAAAAGACAAAACATTAAAAACAACTAAATAACTAAAAAATGTAAAAATGCTTTCTTTAAAGTGTCAAAGCCCTTTCAACCAAAATAGGCTTAACAGATACATGTTCATTCATGCCAGAAGGCTGGCAGGCATTTAAACAGAGTTGCCACTTCAACTCAGCCTTCTCAGTCTGGCATTTTTAACCATAACTTCTAAAATACCAAATTTGAAGCCAGAAAACACCGGGCAAGTAAGAGTATGCTTAAAAAGGGCATTGTTGTAATTCTACTAAAAGCATATAAATGCTCATATATTCTCTTCCTAATTGCCCTCTTGGTCTTACCCACATAATAACCTTTGCATCCCATACAAACCCCAGTTCTAACAAACCTAAACAAATATGACCTTCTGAAACTCTTTACCTGCTAAAATCTCATAATTTGAAACCAATGCTAAGTTTCATTCTCACCACTGCCTCTCCTTAAGACAACTAGGATGGTTAGAACTCCCTAACCTACTTCTGACCCATCAACTGCTATACCAACCAAATAAAATACCTGCCCTCTCTGGTCTGCTCACCTTCCATAATACTGTGTGTCAACTAAGATCTTCCAATACTGCCCTGCTTACTGTTACCAATTGCTTACATAGCTCAGGCCAATCTCTTTATTTCTATGCAGTTGCTTAAGGCCTGGAAGTCTCTACCCCCAGACAATAGATGTCTAAATAGTAAACATACTTTCAAATCCCTACTAAAAGCTCTCTTATTCAAAACTTGGATATCTTCTTGTACAGAACCAGACTAATTTCACCTGTTTCTGACTTTCAACATCCCTAGATCACAGATGTACTGTGTAGTTTCACTTAGTGCATAGTACTGTGAACCGGGTGTTTAGGCCACCTTTATAGTTATGATTTCTAGTTTATGACCCTGTTTGGCTATGGAAACTTCTTTTTGAATTTATGTTCAAGTAATTGTATATTTGTTGTATAATATCTTGTTTAATTGTTTCTCAATATTCTTACCACTGTATGTTGCGTCATTTGTAAAACTCTTTACTCTTTTTATATATTGTATGCTCTTTGTACAAAATAGCTATGTTTGTATAACTTTTTATTATTTATTTTATTTTTTATAATTTTTTACTATGTATCTGGAGCTTTTCTCCCTGGGCCTCCAGTGAAAATGGTCACCTCTGTGTCCAGTCAGACTAACCTGGTAAACAAATAGAAAATAAATCAATAAATAAATAAAGTAGGATTCTCCAAAACAGAATTTGCACCTTTTATCAAAGGTGTGCCACAGAGATACATTTTGCTTTCTTTCTCTTCTCTATATTCATTAATATATCTCCTTGTGACCTCCCCCACTCCCATTCATCCTTTTCACAGACACCATGGCCATTTACGGATCAAGTCATTGTCCTTTGGTTCCAACTCCAATCAGACTTAAATGAGTTCCTCCAATAGCTCATAAATGATAAACTACTACTCAACCCCTACAAGGCCAAAGTTGTGTTTTGGAACTCCTTAGAAAATTCACCAAGTACCTGACTATTTAACTATCCTTGACTAACACAACCATATAATCGAAATAGCCACCATCTTCATATACATAGGATTATGGCTTTTTGATCAATGTCTAAATTTCCATTTCCACACAGTCAGAGTGAGAGCAAAAATAAACTCCCTCCTCTTCTGATACAAAAAGATCTTCATATTTTCTGTCTCAACCAGGCAGAGCAGCCATTGACAAAGGAGTTCTCCTCTGTCAGCTGGAATGTGGGCTACCCATTTTCGCATCCACCTCTGAGAAAAATGCCACCACACTCCAGATGATCTCTAAAAGTATCTGTCAATTCATTGCAAACTCAACCATCTATCATCATCACTGCATCACGCTGGAAAAGCCAAATGGCTACCTATAAACCTACTGTTAGGATCTGAACTCTACAAACTACTTCATCTCCAGACATTTACTCCCCTTACAGCTGAACTTCATGAAAAAGATTTCTCATACAACTGTAGATACAACTCACAAACCACAACAACACTAATTATCAATACAACTAAATTTCACAGCACTGCATATGCATTCTCCTCCTGGTCACTTATTTTTTTGGCAAGTTCTCCCCATTGACGTAAAGGAAATTGACAGTTACTCCAAATTTAGAATGCAACTCAAAAAACAGCACTTCATCCAAGCCAAATGCTCCTGCTTCTGCACAGGACATTTCACCTAACACACTATTCCCATCTCCTTTCCTCTTCTCTTCTCTTCTCTTCTCTTCTCTTCTCTTCTCTTCTCTTCTCTTCTCTTCTCTTCTCTTCTCTTCACTTCACTTCTCTCCTCCTCCTAAAGAAATACTGCAAGTAGACCCACTTTAGAAACGAACGTATATACTGTGCGTTGCCCTCTACTTGTTTACTAGAATGTACATTACAATTTTCTATATAACTAATCTGAACTAGTTTGTCACTGCTTTCTTTTCTTACTTTTTTGTGAAATGTTTCATATTTCTCCAAGATGGAGCCAGAAATCTGTCAATATTCATCAGTATTCTACCCCAGTAAACAAATTCAAATAAATACATTTTTCAGTCTGAAAAGGAGGGCAAATGGTTAGACTCCACAGATCCCACTAGCTGCTAGGCTTCTCCTGTACTATATAATATTTCTCTCAGTTGTGCTTTGTGATTATGTGATTACGTTTTGGTCTATACAAATGTGTTTGTTTTGACTCATATTAAGTACTGTATTTTGAAATTACTTCTTTTTTATCTGTTTGTTAACTGTCTGCTAATTGCTGGGGTCATGGCTGAAAAGGGTCTGTTGATGAGCCTACCTACCAGGTTAACAAAGTTCATGAATACATAAATCAGTCTCCACATTATACAATATTAAGCTGTGTGACTCCAAATGAAATGCACTGTGTTAAAATTATTCACTGGGGCTTTAAGAGCACAGAGACTTCACTTCTCTGTGGTTGTCTGCTGGCTGTGCTTCTCTGATAAGACACATATTGGCTGCTGTGAGGATAAGGATTTAAAAGTGATAACTGTCTTCATCAAGTTACTTGAATGAGGAAAGGGAAGGACTGCAAATGGGTTACTGATACGCTGGTTAAGATGTGAACTCTTTCATAGGCAGATGGAGTTTTTATTCATTTAACCAAGTAAATCAACTGGGCACAGATGTCTCTTTTCAAGGTTGACTTGGGAGCACTATCTTGTTAAGTGACTTACTTAGAGTCACAAAGTAGACGAATGGAGGGGGCAGAAATCAGACCTTGCTCCCTGGACTACAGGAAGCAGCTCATTAACAACTCAGAGCTTTAATCCTGTATACTAACGCCAGACCTATGTACTACTTCAATGTGGTAAAAGTATCCCAGAAACCCGTAAAAAAGTAATTCCTCAACCAGAAGGTAACCTTAAAATAAGATAAGGTAAAACACTGACAGATAATACATACCTACTAACATTTAAAAATCACTATAATCTATAATCAGCATTAGAGGCACTGCAATATGAATATAAAAATGTTACATTGGCTGTGCAACAGTTAGCTGGATAGTGATACTACACATTAAAACACTGATCCAGCCAGAGATGAAAGACAAGTATTTAGGTGAGGTTGCATATACTTTGGTAACTGTAAGTTACTAAGTAACAGTGCTACTATCTGTCATGGAAAAGGATACTGAAAGTGTGATGCATAAATGCAAGCATGGGGATTAAAGAGTTGTTTGGAATGACTACACATTCACTAGATGCATTAGTACTAGTGTATCTGTGCCAATTTAGCTAAACATATTTATGATATTTTTAAACAGAATGACCACTTACAAGCATGTCAAGATTGCACTAGACATTTATATATATTTTACAAGAAACATTGCATCTTAGATTGAATACAAGTATACCCAGACATGATTTTAAGGGCATTAAAGACATTTGGGAAGGGGGTTACTCAGTAATTCTAAACAAAAATGAGCACACAGATTATATGAAATTGAATTAAAAAAAGGTGAACCTGAGATCAAAGCACCAAAATGAATGGTAATCTTTGACATAATGCGGTCGCATTTTGCAAAAACTTTATAGGATAAGGTAACTAGTTTGTTTCTATAAGGACAGCAACTGGCGATAAAGCAGAAAGGCTAGGCAGAGCAGGAACATAATAATATTACATCAGCCATTTATCACAAGTCCCCAACATAGGTCATGTGTACTGGCCCTTCAGTCGTAACTTTTAATGATGATGCAATCACATTGGAGATTCTGTGTCTGAAGGAAGGTCAGTGAATGTGCTGGTTGTCTTGCACAGTGATACTTAGTATCAACAGAATACTAAGCTATATGGGTGGTTGTCTTGCACAGTGATACTTAGTATCAACAGAATACCAAGGTATATGGGTGGTTGTCTTGCACAGTGATACTTAGTATCAACAGAATACTAAAGTATATGGGTGGTTGTCTTGCACAGTCATACTTAGTATCAACAGAATACTAAGGTATATGGGTGGTTGTCTTGCACAGTGATACTTAGTATCAACAGAATACTAAGCTATATGGAGACTTAACCATTATGTATATGATTTTGTATGGCATCATTAAAAAGCTTTACTATGGGGAATACATATTCCAATATATCTACAAGTACTCATTCCAGGATATACACATAATCATATGTGCATTAATTTTTGCAAATTTGGAATATACCATGAAAAAAGATGAGACCAGAGTAATACAAACAATGCATCTGGTAGCACAAGTTCTGACAATTATTTTGGGTATACATCTGTATGAAGGAGTGTTGTTATATTTATTAATATGATTTTTTTGAGTATTGCTTTTATTAACAAAACTAAATAAAATATTTTAAATTGCTGAGTAAAAAAAATAATCAGAAAGAATCACAGCTATATACACACCACATATAACATCAAGCAAAAGAAACATACATCTATTACAGACATCAGAATGTCTGAAATACTGAAAAGGCTGCTGTACAAGAAAGATTCTATTGCAAGATGCTCAGAAAATGTAATTATAAAACTAGAAAAAGTAGAACAGTGTCTTATTATTGATAATTATTTTATCAGAATGATAGAAGTAACTCATACTGTTATAGTTAAAAATGACCTCAACTTTGGACTTATTTCATGCCATGGAAAGGACAGTCTGAAAAAGGGTATAAATAATAAATATCAATGATTTATTAACATAAACATAACCATAAACAAATCACTTTGGATATCCACATTCTTCCCCCATCCCCGGACAAGGAAACCACTGTGAAAAACTTTTCAAAAGCAAACTTCACGTTACTTAAGACTGAGGTGGAAAGTTTCAAAGCCCCCGTGCTAAAGGATAATGCTGTCCAAGCTGCAAAATCCTTTACTAATGCATTCTACGGGCACCTACAAGAATGTATGGATTGCGCTATCCCAAGCAAAACCAAGACTCACTCCTTCAAGAAAAGGAAACCAGTCTGGTGGATCCCTGCCATAAAAAAGCTATACAATAGACGGAGGAAACTAGTACAGAAAAGAGTAAAATCCCAAGAAGGAAAGACATCCCTGATCAGTTCAGCAAGAAACTAAGATCCCTCATAAAATCATCCAAGGCGAGCTTCAAAAGAAAAATTGCCAAGGACTCCAAAGATAACCACAAGGCATTCTTTAGCTATGTCAAGAATCTACGTGGCAATGCTCAGTGCTCAGATCTGCTTGGAGTTAGTGCAGAATGGCAGAAAATACACTGAACCGACCGATATCGCCAACATCCTGGCAGACAGGTTCAGTGCAAACTTCACCACCCTCTCACCCCCAAAAGGGCCCATAACCATACCAGAAGAATGTAGAGCCCCTGAAATCACAGACACTCGGGTTAAAACAGCCCTTTCCAAAACCAAAAACATAGCATCAATAGGACTGGATGGTGTCCCAGGCTGCGTCCTACATGAGCTCAAAGACAAACTAAACCCTCACCTAAACACACTGTTCAAACTCAGCCTCTCCACAGGCTACATACCCATAGAGTGGTGCACAGCAATGGTTATTCCACTCTACAAATGTGGAGCCACAACAGACCCCAGGAACTATTGCCCTATAAGCCTGACTAGCTTGGTCTGCAAGGCTATGGAGTGCATCATCATGGAACTCACTAACAGAGACATTGGGAAACTCCAAACACTGGAACCTACCCAGTTCAGCTTTGTTAAGGGCAGATCATGCCTCCTAAACCTGGTGGACTTTTTTGAGACAGTTACCAAGGCTATAGATGAGGGAAAAGTGATGCACACAGCCTACCTAGACCACGCAAAGGCCTTCAACACCATTCCCCTTCTGGTATTATAGACAAGCTCACCAGCCTGAACATAAACCCCTATGTCACAAGATGGGTTGCTAACTGGCTCATGGACAGAACCCACATGGTGAGAGTTGTGGGATGTAGGTCCGACTCTAAACCGGTTACAAGTGGCATTCCCCAGGGCTCAGTCCTAGAACCCCCTCCTGTTCGGCATATACTTCTCAGAGGTACAGGCAAGCACAGGAGGACTATGGCTGACCAAGTTCACAGACAACTGCAAACTAGGAGCTATAATTGACTCTCCAGCTGACACAGACATCCTCCAAAAGGGTCTCACTGAGACGGATACCTGGTGTCAAAATCATGGTCTCAGGCTAAATGCCAAAAAGTGCATAGTCATCCCCTTTGGAAAAAACAAAGTACCCACAAACTACCACATAGGTGGTAGTCCCCTAAATACGGAAGATGTAATAAGGGATCTGTGGATCCAAGTAGATAGTAATCTCTCCTTTGATAATCACATTGCCAAAGTGGTTAGAAAATCCTTCTATGTGGCCCACAAAATCACAAAAGGGTTTGCATCCAGATCAAAAGAGGTCATTGTGCCCCTCAAATCATCACTCATCAGACCCATTATAGAGTACAATGCCCTATTTGGGATGTACCTTACAAGCCACCTACAACAGCTGGAAAGACCACAGAAGTACTTCACCAAGAGGATCACTGGGCTCAAACAGATGCCTTTTGCAGCTCGGCTGAAGAAACTCTAGCTGTACTTGGTTGCATATCACCTACTCAGAGGTGATCTCTGCCTGACATACAAGGGCATGTCCAACCCAGAATTGATGGATATGCTCCACCTAAAGAAAACCTTATCCCCTCGAGCCACATGCTCTAGGGATCTAAACCTCACCACAGCAATAAATAGGATGTGCTGGAGGGATAGTTCCTGTCCCAGGGACTTTCCATGCTTTGGAATAAGATTCCAATCTACATTAGGCAGAGTTCCTCGCTAACACTCTTCAAGAGAAACCTTGATGTGTGGATGGAAAGTTTACCCCGGGGATCACTTCAGTGGCTCTGCTGGACAGAGGCACAGGGAACTAATCTAAGGGGGTGGCAAAAGTCAACACATTCTGACTAGGCTTATAAATGCCTTCGGGCAGATAGCCTAGTACCTACCTATGAACCTATATGGTTCTCTTCCTGAAGCAGTCTACACCTGTATGAGCTTATTCTCCAAGGTCATTTGGAGGCAGGGTACATAGCAAGGTTCATTTAGTTTATATATGTAAAGCATGCCATGTTTCAGAAAATATTGAAATAGAAAACATGTTCCTCCATACTAAACTTTGTTGTTTATAATCTATACGAGATCAATTCTAATTATCTTGTTTCCAAACTGTACTATCAGTTAACTACTCAAAGAGTAGCTTTCATTTACGGGAGTTGCTTTTATAGCTTCATACATTTCTTACATTGTCAGAACACTATATATAAATATGCCCACATTACTATATTGAAACATGCATATTTTACCTGTGGATGAGCTTTTGTATAGATTTATATACATTTGCGAAATATTTTCTTGTAGACCAAGACTGTAGACAAAGCATTGAAGATTAAATGATTTCCCATCTGTAACGTTGTCAGAACTCGTGCCGCCCCTGATGGTGCTCATTTAAAAAGTAGCAGGATCGGGTGCACAAATCCAGAGGCAGTAAAAAGACTGAAGGTAAAGATACTAATTAGTAATTGTGGTTTGTTTTTTTGTGGCTTAATAGTTAAGACTATGGAGGGGAATATGAGGATTAATAACATGGTCAGAAATTTCAAGTGAGTCACATTTCGGCTACTGAATGGCAGGGAAATTTTATCAGGACAGTAACAATATATGTTGAAAGAAGAACTATGGAAAGGAATTAATAAGAGTGAAAAATGAATGAAAGGGGAGACAGGATAGAAAAAGGCAGGACAGAAAATGAAGGTAAATATATTTCTCAAAATTGATGAGACGTATGAAATAAGAGGCTGTATTTTTGAGCATATGATAGTTTACAACACTTTTAACTGGATGCTAGGGACAAAAATTAAAACAAGTTAAGAGAAGGGAATGCTAGAAAGGTGATTAAAGGTGATGACTGTTTATAAACACTTATGGAAGAAGAGAGTTAAAATGATTTCATGTGCCTCATGGTAGATAGGTAGGTGACAAAAAGGCAAAAACATTAGATGGCACTCTCAGTAATTATTTGCTTCAGCATTCAGTAATGAAAGCCTGACTTAGTGCCATGTGGATCTGATAAAACAGGAATTAGAGACTGACAGATGACATTGTTAAAGACAAGAGGTTTTGAAAGTGGTAGTACATATGATAGGGAGTAAGGTATAGTGTTACAGTGGGTTATTACCTAAACTGTTGAAGAAGTGGCTGTGAAGTGTTTTGGACTCTGAATTATAACAAGTGGACTCTGGAGACAGAAGTACTGATAACTTAAAAGATGGTCTTGGCGATGACTGTGTATAAAGCAGGTCTAAGAAAGCTCTTGAAGTTATACAGCTAAGTCTCTGAAATATTTTGCAATCAAGCTAAAATAAAGGGAATTTAAATTAAGGATTGAAAGTTTTCCGAAAAACAGTAAACTGGATGATGACGCATATTTTAACTTCAGGAATGCCATGAAATATCAGTCAAAAGTTATTCAATTATATGATGCAATGACCGGGTAAATGTGTAAGGGAAAATATGCTTATGTTGTGTTTTTCACCTCCAGAAGAGTTTTGGTACTCTGCCACACAGGGATTTAAAGGAGAACATGACAGAGACCAGGATAGGTAAAGTAGCAATAACTTGAAACTGTCACTGGTTAAATTTCAGAGTTCTGTGGGCATTGGTATGAATGTTGGTATAATTACAGAGAGAGAGAGAGAGACAGAGACAGAGACAGAGAGACAGAGAAAGTGAGAAACAGTGAAGATGGAGACAGACAGATACCTAGAAGGGAGGTACAAGGATTTATTCTGAAACCAAAGCTTTCGGGGATTTTTTCCTAATATACCACCAAACACGGAAGGCCTACAAAAATATGTGAACAGGATATGGAAGTGGGCTAAAAGGTGGTTAATCTTTAATTCAAATAAATGTAAGGAAGTTATTTAGGTTGCACAAACACAGCTGGGAACCACAGACTAGGTAAAGCTATTCAGAAGGTGCGTTATTAAAAGAAAGCTCTTGGTGATGTTGTTACACCTGTATGCATTCTCCATCTGCAAAGCAAAGTAACTGAGGATACAGAACAGTAATGTACTTAATCTGTACACTATAGAAAAACAGCACAGTCATACTGTGCAATGCAAAACAACAACATACATACTTTGTACCATGCAGAATCAGTAATTAATTGCTTATTGCTTGTTGCAACACAGCATTACAGTTTAAGTATTCTGTAAAAGGCACAATAGAAGCTTTGTCACACTGTAGTCTGGAGCAGAAATGTAATTACTCCCAGTTACACAGAATGGAATGTTAATCGTATAGTGTAGTGCAGAACAGTATCCGGGAGGAGGAGATATGATGTTTGGATATACAGTAATGGCAGAATCCAAGGAAGATGGTTTATTTCCTGTGTACATGTTGTTTATAGGGACATGTCTGGATCAGTCATGCTGGCAGAAGGTATTAAAAACGTTCAGAGTAATGATGAGAGAATACAAGGAGAGGTTGAATAAGATGGGGTCATACAGTCTTTAGATTACACAAGGTCAAGCATATGATTTGTACATATTTATTTTAAGACAGGTTGTTGAGACCGTTTGTACAGAAAGGAAAGTGTGGCAGGTGGAAGATAACTAGAACTGAAGGATGAGAGAGAGCAGATGTTAAGATCTTCATTTTTTATAGAAACAGTACGCGGTAAAATCTTGTACTATGAGGAGAGTATCAGTAGATCAATGACCATTTGAGCGATTGCTGATCTGCCAAGAAAAAAAAAATGTCTGAGACAACTTTCACCAACAGTGGAGTTTTTTTTCGTCACTGTTGTATGAGCTCAGAGTACATATATATAAGTTTGGGAGATGTGGATTTTGTCTACCCTCATGGGATTTGCTGTGATCTTGCCCCCCCCCCTCTAAAAATAAATCATCTTTGGAGTTCAATGATAGGTGTCTGGACATTTTTTTTTGTTTGTTCACTATTGGTGTGACGCCTCACCACTGGCCCAGTAATCAAGGAGCCTCAATCCTCACCACTGGCAACAGTGCTGGGACGTACACACTGGGAGGATGACAAGTACACACACAGTAAAGTGCAATTTCCCTTAAGAGCACACAGAGACCACAGTCAGTCTGGTGCTGGTTTCTCCCGATCCCCAATAAAACTCCCTACTGGCACAGCTATAGAGTTGAGATCACAGCTGAGTGACCAAGCCAAGACCTCCAGCACCCTCTCTGTTCAAACAGTGCTTCAGGTTCCTGCCTAAGTAGCTGACACACACACTTAGTGGTTTGATTTACACACACACACACACACACACACACACACACACACACACACACACATGCATGAACGCACACACACACACACACACACACACACACACACACACACACACACACACACACACACACACACACACCTGGATGACGCTGGCTATGCCCCCTTCTGCCCAGACTATAAGGTAATTTCACCTGCCACCAGTCACTTCTTATCAGCCACTTTAAGGCCCTTAGCAAAGGGTGTCCAGTCTTCAGAAGTCTGTATTTTACAGATGAAAGCGCTTAACCGATTGTCACAGTAGTGTGTATAATTTCAATAAATTTTCTTTTACTTGCCCGGGTCCAGTTTCACTCGTACTGTTTACCAAGCAGAGACAGCGTTTTGTCTCATTATTGTATCTTCTGCAGTTATATTCCTAACTGTATCTAAGAGAAATTACTGTACCCTAGTTAGCTTACTTACAGAGCAAGTAAGACAGATAGACAGATGTGGTGAGTGGGTTTTCCCAGCTGATGCTGCAAGGTCAAAGACAAAATACAACATGCCCAGTCTCTCTCTCGGAGATTTCTTAAATTATTATCTCCGATATTGCTGCTGGAATACTTGCAGGATGACATCACTTTTGTCATCTGACTATCCCAGGTGAAAACCCCAGTGCTAGAAACTGCCAGCATTTTGCATCTCCCTGTGAAAATACATAGCCCTCAGATCATTGACAAATGGTGGAAGTTGTAAAACAATTTACATTCCTCCACAATTAAAGAAAATACAAAAAAACTTCTTGTTCTAGACATTATGTCTGCTACTGCACTGAAACTGAAAGATTACATTTTTTGTTTATGGCCCAGCTAGAAAGTAATTTAACCTCAACCATTCTTCTGAAGTTTTGTAAATTAATCTCCTGTGTTTCAGTCTCCACTGTTAAACAGTTACAATAGTGCATATAAATTTCTGCTCAGTACTAAAATATCTCTTTAGCACATGTCTGTACAATATGACACACAGTTCTAATACATTTGTAACACAGGCATATGAATCATGTTGATATACACAAATTACACATAGCCATTTACAAAATTCCAGATAGCTGGGCTGGCAGTGTCTCCTTTTGTTACATTTCTATATAAATCATATTAGTATTCGCAAATGACATATATAATTATTTACAAAATTGCAGACAGCTAGGCTGGCAGTAGCTCCTTTTGTGACAATTGGCAGTCAGTCAAAGAGTTTTTGATCTATCAACATGAATCCATAATTCGTTGTCTAACTAGGCCATGAACTGTTCAGCTATAAAAAGCTTCAAAAGAGCTTGAGATAAGTGGACAAGATTTTGGGTGGAACACCAAAACAGTGGCTATTTGCAATTGTACTGAGTAAAAAGACCTTTTTTCTTTCAGCTTACTTTATATTTTCAATTGTACTTATAGATTAAAAGATGTTCACAATGAATTACTTTGCAAACTTTGGATTTCAAATGTCATTAAGAAATACTGCAATTTAGAAGGAATGTGTACTTAAGGAGGCAGACTAACTCTTTGGTTCTGTAGACCAATAAGTAGGTAAGCAGTTCAGACACTAAAGCTGTACAATATGCCCACTGACACAATAATGTAGTTCAGGCTTACTAACATCCATTAAAAGATGGTCATTCAACTACAGTGTATTTGTACCAAAAATAAATAAATAATGCATCTGCAGACATTAATTTCTGATGACATTTGAATAATACCTGTTTGAACTTCTTAGTGTTCTTTAGAACTGACTGGCATTCCATTGTTTTTACTTGCAAGATACATTGGCATGTTGGAAGCAAAATTTTACTGCTTCTTCATGTCAGGAAAAAACACTCTTTACATGAATACATACAAACTATATACTGTACACCAGTAAGCATTCCTTGTCCACAATTTCACATTTTAGATGTAACTCAGTTTGAAGGAAACTTTACCAAGTCTCTGCATCACCAGAACTGAACCTTAGTGTATATAATGTGGTCCTGAAAACAGCTGATACTACAGGGAAAGTGAGGTGTGTCTAAATTTTATTACTATTTGAAATAACAGATTTCTGAAATGTCCAACTTATCTAAAGGTACACACATATTTAAAAAGAGATGGTAATCTGTTCTAGGTCAAAGTAAAGATGTTTACACGGAAGGTAAGTTAAACCTGATTTAAAATATACTACAAATGCTTCAAAGAACAGATATATAATACCATAAGCATCTGAAGGCAGTGTGTGTAAATGCTTTTCGTAGCACAGCAAATGATGCATCACCATGATTCCTTCCAAGAAGTGGTCTTTATTTCAGTTTAAATACAAATAAATAGTTAATAACTTTGCTATATATAACATCGTATTTGTTTGCCAAATGCATAAGGTCGAATAATTAATACCTTGCATAATAGCATCCAGAAATAGAGCATTCTGACAAAGTGACTCATCTGTCAGCTGTGACGGATTCTGGCACAACTGCTGCCTAAGATACAAATTACTAACCTCACAAAACAAAAGCAAGATCAGAGTGACTGCTCACTTGATCTGAATCAAAACCAAAACTGACATTTTTTTTTTCAGGAAACTGATGCCTGTATAAATTATTCCTAACCTAAAAAAGGAATCACTGTAGCCTACATAAGCTAAATTTTTTTTTCAATAAATGTAACATGATAGTAGTTTAAATGTAACATGATGAAAGTTGAGTGCAGCGCTTAATTTAGTCCCCAAACAAGTTCGGTGTGATGTATCTGAACATGTGACTCCAGCTATGTACATTAATTTCTGTTTTGATAAACTTTCACAGTTACAGATGTTTCTAGGTGTTTGCTTGATTGTTATAGCATTGCATCCACTTCCAGGAACTTGAAACAGTATCATCTGGCAAGAAACTGTTCTTGCATACATAACTAGCAACCTTTCATGTTCATATAGCACTGTCTTTCAGATTAGTAGGCAGCACCTCTAGAAGAAAACTTTATCACTTTTACATATATTTGGTAAACTGAATATACTGTTTGTAGTTCTGAAGACATCATCCTTACAAGAGCGCAGGTACAACACAAGTCATTTAGACAAAGGCAGCAAAATGTTACAAAGACTTTACAAGAAGCCATGTAAAGAGAAAGTAAAATAACTCAATATATAAACCTGAATAAGTGATGGAGATTATATTTTCTTGTTTTTTTTTTTTTTTTGCCTCAAACACATCATGGTCATTCCCTTCAAATACACAGGAATGCAGTAGATTTTTTTTCTGAATGGAAAATGGCTTTTTGTAACCCAAATTAGATGTCTCAATTTATTGTGCAAAATCAAGTTCCAACCCATGTGTCTATGTTTAAACATTACTCTAAATGAAGTAGGACATTAAAATGATGACATTTGGCTAACAAATGCTGAAAATCAACAACGTTCTGATTTATGTGCTTAATTTTACACTACGTATTCATAACTTACATCTTTTCAGAAGTAATCCCGTCATTTTCAGAATAACGTGTCCTCTGTAGTACTTCTTAAATTCATCAACCCAGCTAACACACACTGAAAAACTGTTATCCTTTCTATATCCTTATACCAGTTTATCAACCTTCCCTAATACACTTACAAAGCTAAACAGGATTCCTTTCCATTCCAAGTTATTCTTTGTCACTATCATTTTATAATTTTGGTTAATAAATCAGTTGCTGCATTTTAACTGAAAGATAAATAAAGATACCACATTATTAAGAAATACATATTTTCTATGCCATTCTGTGCTGATATATAATTCTTCAATTTCTAAAGTCATTCTTGTTTGTTTTGGACTAAACACTATTTATGGAATGCAACATTTGAACTTCTACATAAGGTATTCATAGCTCAGTGCTGCTCAGGGTCTGATAGTAAATGCATACAGTTTTACTGGAAAAGCTCATCCAGATAGTAAATGCATACAGCTTTACTGGAAAAGCTCATCCAGATAGTAAATGCATATAGCTTTACTAGAAAAGTTCACCCAGACTTTGACACAACTTGCTATGAGGGAAAGGTTAGTTTGCTTTTGCTTTTTTATATTTTTTATTACTTTACTGCCTTCTTCTATTTTGTATATTGTGATTTGTTTTCTTTAGTCTGCATTTTACTCATATTCTGATTTTAATTGCATATTTAAAATAGGAAAGAGACCACAGCTGTGTCTGTTCTGAGTCACACATAAATTAAGTTTTTCCTCCCTGGTGATGTGTTTTTAAATTCAGCTGTCTTACTAGTTGCCTGCCCCTTATGTTACTTTGATCACATATCTTCTTCCCTCTCCCCTTTCATTGGCTGTTGTGAGTAAACACAAAATTATCATTTTGTGAAATCACTTCCCCCCTCAACTATTTAAATTTATTGGCCATCTCAGTGTATTCCATAGAACCAGAATACAAAGTGCCCACTCCTTCCAATCTATCTTGCTCTTTGAAAATTAGTGGCTCTCCAGTTAGACAGGTAAAGCTTAAGTTACCCCCCTCTTTCATACATAACTGCTTAGTGCACACTGCAGTGCTTAGGATATTAACCCATTTTCCATCTTTTCTATAAAATTTGCAACTTCTATTGCAAGTCCACCAATTATTGGATAGCCCACATTCTGCCTCTTAGTAGTCTTGGGATTAATATTCTGTTTTGCTCCCAGTGAGAGAAGGAGCACAGGGACATTATTTCTTGGAGACTGCTGATCACTGGAAAGCCTAATAACTGCTTCATAGGTGCCAGCTTGGAATTTGTGCTGATATTTTGGTCCTGGTGAGAGAAGAAGCAGAGTGCATTGATTCATAACTATTTCTGGTTGGGCAGTGAGTGTCTGTGTTGATGTTGCTGATTGGTCTGGTTGCTATTCAAGGCATCTACCATGAAAAGGATACAACAAGCCTACAGACCCTTGCATCATCTGGGACAAGGCTATGGCCTGCTTCCCATCTTGGGATTGGTGCTAATGTTTTGCTTCTGGTGAGAGAAGAAGCTGTGGTGAGATCAGCATTAGTAATAACCAGACAGGAACCATTCAAGCAACTCCCCTCCTTTCATCATTCTTGACAAGCTAATTCTTTGTTTTCGGTAAGTACTGCATGATTTGTTTTTAATTTCAGAATATGTGCCTAAACTCTTCATCCTTATATCTTCAGGGTCTACTTATTAGTTTCTCCGCAAATGTTTGACAGTGCCTTGTATAGACAAAGACACCTTGAGTGACATTTTTCCTGTAAAAGCATTACTGAAATTTCACCAGTACGTAGTTGCACACAGGACAACTAGTTTGCAGTGACAAGCACTGCCCCCTGAGTTGCAAACCAGATACTGTTGACATTGCCTTATATTCTCACACCAACTGTCTAATCAATAAAAAGAGTCTGATGCCAAGGATATGAACTTTCCTACTATCTCTGTTACCAGCTTGGTGGATATGGGCATCCTGAGGCAATGTAGAATTGCCTCATGTTTACTGGCAACTGATTAATTCTCAAACTGACATGGTATGTGAGAAATGTACTTCCACAATGTCACTGGAGGCAAAGCTCTCACATAAAAGTACTCCTAGTGTCAATACTGTTGTCAGTAGTACACATGCTGCAGCCATCACACACAATTCAAAGCAGAAATATAGACTCACATATGCTGAAGCACTGAAATTTAACCTTCCTAAACCCCAAAAACCTCCTAGATGAAATGCACATAACAAATACACTCAGCCCTGAGTGCACTCTTTCAAAACAACACCCACATCAACACATACAGCCACATCTGTTAGATCCTCTACTTCTAAGCCTATAAGGCAAGCCCCCACACAATACAACATTCTGGTCATTGGACACTCCATTCTCACTAGGCTGAGTAAGGAGAAAGTCACGGTCAGATGCTTATTAGGGGCTAGGATCTGCCACATTATGCATGCACTAAGGTCATTGGACCACAAGTACCAGTATGACTCAGTCATAGTCCATGTGGGTATAAATGACCTGAGACATACCTCCATAGACTATATGAAGAGAGACATCATGGAGTTCTCGGAATATGTGTCTCAGCCTGGTATGAGCCTAGCACTGAGCAGCATTTTACCTTCTCCAACGATGATGCCACAATACAAACAAAAGATGACTGACTCTAATAATTGGCTTAGTTTTTGGTGTCATTCTAAGGGGGGAGGGTGCAATATTTTTCAGCATGGAAGGAGATGGTCAACAGACCACGCTGCTTTGCCAGGGATGGTCTGCACATCTTCTCTCTAGGCTTTTTAATATTAGCTAAAATATTGTCTTCCCCCATAGTGCCTTTTTTAGGCAATGTCAAACTGAAAGTACACACAACATAGCAAATCAAATCAAGAACATCTAAAAGTATTACTGCTCCATGCTAGGTGTCTAAACAAAAAACTTCACTCCCTAGAAGCTCACTTCACCCTAGAGAATTCTGATGTCTGTGCAGTCACCGAGACATGGTTTAAAGCCATGCAGAGCACACCAACAGTGCTATGTTATAATGCCTTCCACACATTTAGACCAGTTACTACACAGACAGGGACTAAGGGTGGAGGTGTCTTGATTTACATAAAAAATAAATATACCTCAAGGCTGGTCAGACTGGACAATGCACTTGAGCTTCTCCAGTTCAAATCAACATAGGCAAAATCCAGTACTACTTCTTTGCAAGCTGTAGGTCCCCTCCTCAACCCCAGAAACACATACCACGTATTGAAACTTATTGGAAATACTCACCATCCTACACAATATGACATTCATGTGTGGCTTTAATTACCCCACTATTAACTGGGAATCCTGTATGACACCAAATGTACAGGCACAGAGATACCTGGATTTTGTAAACACAAACTCCCTGGACCAGATTGTCAGTACACCAACCAGGGGTGCAACCATACTGCTTCTGGTCCTCACTAATATGGGAGAGTGCTGCACACCCCCTTGTGCAATGTATTTCCCTGGTAAGGTCAGAACACAAAATGGTTTCCTTTGAAGTAAAAATAAAACCTGGACTCCCAGCTAACTCTGGAATATTCAGGAACTACTCCAAGGCTAACTTCCTGCTATTAAGTGATAACCTGGCAAAATTTCAAGCCCCCATAAACTTGAGAACACTGCTGTCTATGCAGAACTGTTTAAAGAAACCCTATACAGGCGGCATGCTAATAGCTGCATACATGCAGCTGTACCCACCATGAAGAAGTACAGAATTAACTCAAAAACAAGCCACCCTGGTGGAATCACAAATTCAGTAGGCTGTGTAACAGAATGAAGACAATCATGGCAAAAATTAGGAGGCACAGCACCCAGGAGGATAAAAGCATTCTCATCAAACTAAACATACAACTCACAGGACAAATAAAGTCTACGAAGCAAAATTTGAGTTAAATTTGGCCTCTCAGGCCAAGGACAATCGCGAGTCATTCTTTAGCAATGTTCTCAACCTCAAAGGCAATACACAATTGTGTGCAGAGCTCATTGTAAATGGAACCACCTTTACTGAGCCAGAAGATATAGCAAACCTACTGGCTGACAAATTCAGCTCCAACTTTACCCCTCTCCCCTAACCTAACTTCAAGAATTGCCATTAAATATAACTTCCCTGCTATCACTAGGGAACAAGTCCTTAATGCTCTCTCTAAGGCCAAGAATACTGCATCACTGGGCCCAGACAATATCCCAGGATACCTTCTAAATAGCATAAAACATTACCTATCATTCATTCTAGAATTGCTATTTAACTGTAGCCTCCAAACAGGCTTTGTGCTTCATGAATGAAGAATAGCAAAAGTCATCCTTCTGCACAAAGGCTGGCCATCTACAGACCCTGGAAACTACAGACCCATAAGTTGCACTAGTCTTATATGCAAGGTCATGGAAAGAATTACCATGGAAATAATCAGTAATGATACAGTAAACATCCAGACACTGGGCCCAACCCAATTTGGTTTTGTCAAGGGCAGGTCATGCCTACTCAACCTAGTAGACTTCTTTGACAAGGTCACCAAAGCAATGGATGAGGGCAAATTGGTTCACACTTCATACCTTGACCTGGCCAAGGCAATTTGACACAATACTCCACTCTGGCATTATTGATAAACCCAAGATGTTAGGTACAAACCCTTATGTCACCCAGTGGATAGTCAACTGGCTCACAGACAGCACCCAGGAAGTTAGAATTGGGGAGTCCACCTCTAGAAAGTAACAAGTGGATTCCCTCAGGGAATGGTCCTTGGGCTGCTTCTATTTGGAATTTATATCTGTGAAGTCAAAGCCAATGTCAATGGTCTCTGACTAAATTTGCAGAAGATTGTAAATAAGGAGTTGTCATTGAATCCCACATTAGCACAAATGTTCTCTAGGAAGGGCTGACACAGACAAAGAACTGGTGTCAGAGCCATGGAATAAAACTAAATGCCAAGAAATGCATAATAGTATCATTCGGAAAGTCATCCACACCTGGTAACTATCATATTGACAACATAGCACTTAGAGTTGACCTAGTAGTCAAGGACTTAGGGATGCACATAGACAGTAATCTAGCCTTTGACCATCGTGTGTCTACAGTAGTGAGGAAATCATTCTGTGTTGCACAACTCTCTTCAAGAGGAATCTTGATGAGTGGATGGGAGATCGTAGGTTTACCCCGGGTATCACTTCTGTGTCACTGTTAGATAGAGGCATAGTATACTAACCTCGAAAAAGGGCATAGCAAAATAAATTTAAAATGGGTGGCGAAAGCCAAACACATTCTGGCTAGGCTTATAAATGCCCTAGGGCAGATAGCCTAGTATGAACCTATGAACCTATGAACTTATAAACAAAGGTATGGCATCTAGTTCCAAGGAAGTCATTGTTCCACTGTATTCAGCATTCATCAGACCTATCATTGAGTACAATGCCCCTTTTGGTATGTACCTAACCAGGCATATCCAAAATTGGAAAGTCCACAGAGATTCCTCATTAAAAGAGTACAGGGTGTAACTAACATGTTCTATGCAGATCAAGGCCCTATCCCTGTATTATTTCTCCTACAGGCTGTTGAGGGGAGATCTATGCCTGACATACAGAGTATTGTCAGAACTCACTCTGATGGACCTCCTGCATATCCACAAAACAAACAGCACCAAAATTGCCCATTCTAGCCTGTGATATAAATAGGACATGCTGGAGAGACAGGTATGTATCCCAGAGACTACCCTGTCTCTGGAACAAGCTTCCCATCCATGTGAAGCAGTATTCTTCCCTAATACAATTCAAGTGTAACTTGGACAATTGGAAGGGGAACAGGAAATAAATTCATCCCTAGCTTGGCACCCATGTATCTAATGGACACATGCAACCTCTAAATGGTTTATCTCTCAGGCCCCTGCTTGAAAAATGTTTATTCTCCCAGGCCCATGCTTACGCTTATCAAAGGTATCAAAAGTTGTCAGAGATTGGGGATGCATGGCTAGGCTTAAAAAGGCACTTGTGGTCATTAGCCTAGTAAATACCTATGAACATATGCAGTAGACAAATGGAAAACACACACTGCTATATGTTTACGTGTATTGTTATATTGCAGCATATAAGAATATCAAAAAGTCTGGCCTCATAAACGATTACAAAAATGTTTATCTGTACAAAACAAACTATGAGAGTGTGATAGTAATGTTTGCCCCCATCTCCACACCAATAAAAAGACATGCCAAATTGTGTTGTGATCACTTTATTATATAACACTGATTAAACATCATCAATAAAAAATGATAGACATCACTGTTAGTCAATTTTAAAAGATATAAACATTATATAACCACCACATCGTGGTAGACAAAATTGCATTCATATCAAAATCACAGGACAGGCACTTTTAGTTTACTTACCTGTCACAACAATCAGTTTGTTAGAGATTATGAATATAAGGCTGAAATTAATTCTGTTGTAAATATGCTGAAAGATAAAGCTTAGAATATAAAGTTTGCTTGAATATATGTATAGAGTTTAGCAATGTAAAATGGGCATTCATACTATATGTATAACAGACAGGTTTCTCTTCACAGCATCAGAAAAAGCCTAACAAAGCAATATTGGAAAGCAATTATTACATATTTTCTCATGTTTGCAGAACAAATATCTATTAACAGACGTCCTTTTTTATAAACTCAGCAATGCGTGATGTTTTTACAATAGGAACAGAACAGATGTTTCCTTTCATACATCTGTTATTCTGATTGCGTGCATTTGCGCATTTTCACATCAGCAGAACTGCTGACAGGACAATAGAAAAGTCTAAAAACAGATATTATGTGACTTCCCACAGAAGGCCAAAAAAGATACCAAGAGGAAATAAAATCTATGTGCTTGACTAGCACTCTGTATAATAACTGTAGTAGAGAGAGGGACAAAGAGAGGTATTTTGTAGAAGTCATCATTCATATCTGTAATGAAGGAAAACTTTGTAAATATATGCTACAATCTGGCAGAAAGAGTACATTTCGTTTGTTATAAAATAAGTTATCTGTAACTGTGCTTATAGCTGCAAAATCTATTTCTTTATCAGTGTGCAATTTGAAAGGCTTGGTGCTTTAAACAGACTACAGATGGAGTCATGCAAAGCTCTGTGTCTCTGATTCAGCAGTAAACAGCAGAGCAAGACTGTGTGTCTTAAGAAGACTTTGGATCCAGCACAGCATAGAAGCAGCGCATACATAAAATTTTCAATGGTGACCCTAACGAACGTTCCTAGCCTGTATCCAAAAACAGGGGGAGTGAGTGGGTAATGCCTTGCATAACGTCACTCCTGTAAAAGCACAGTAACTAACGTTTATGTGAAGTACTTCAGATTTCTACAGTTTTCTACAGTTTGCAGCAATAATACAGTTTATTAGACATCTAAATCCGGGGTGAGACTGCAATGCAGGAAGGTGAGCAGTGCCATAAATTCTCAAAAAAAGTTACAATACAAAGTTGTAAGACTGAAACTGTCAGTTTTGTTGTACCAACTTCACAAGTGACTACAGAGACTTTTCAACCATCTACAGTAAAGCAGCCTGGCCATCTGCCTCTCTGTTGACTGGTAAGAAAAATGTTCTGTGTTACATACAGTATGAATGCCATAAAGGTAATAATAATAATAACAGAATGAAATGTATATACAACATATTAGCAAATGTAAAACCTTATTAGGGCAAGTTAATAGTAAGGCATTATGCAAATGTATTACAATATTTGACTGGTATTTCAAAGAAAACAATATGTGGTATGACAAATGTTTATTGTGTGTACTATGTCATAAAAATACAGTGCATGACATTATTCAAAGGTTAGACTGTACAGACAAACCATTTAATGGTAAAGAATTAGAAAAAGTTGATATGCTTACATTATATTCAGATGTTGGACAGTTATGTTCTGTTACCAGATGTGAAAGGTTTATTTCAGAGTTACAACAACAGTCAAATCAGTTATTGACAGAAACTCTTGTACATCGTGTTATAAAAGAATGTAATAAACTTCTAAATGACAGACACAATGAGTTCAGCAAGTTTAGACAAGTTATACATACATCTTTTCAAAAGTGCTTAGGAGTTTCAGATTCAGCAGAACAGGCTCCTGAGACATATCAGGCAGACTATGAGGAAACTCTTGAACAGCAGTTGCAGGATAAAGAAAATAAATTAGCTAAACTGACAGAGACTGACTTCCTCTATACAACAGTTGTGCTTAGAAAGAGCAGGAAACTACAGCTGATTTGTACAAAAGAAATATATTTTATAATATGTTTATGTTTTGAAAATGGTTAAACATACATGGTAGAATGGTAGAATCTGGACAAATCATTCTCAAATGTTTAGAACTTCCATTCAGTTAAAGCAATACATTTATCAGTACTACAGTAAAGTAGAGCATATGACTGCCATTCTTTACATAGTCAAAAGGTAAACAAAACTGTTATAGTGTATAGAAATTAAATAAAAATAGTTAATAAGAGTAAAGATTTAAAGTCACAAGACTGACATGCTTAAATAAAGATTTAAAATCACAAGACTGACATGCATGTATTTTCTTTTTATACAATGCACAATAATAACACATGGACAACAGCAAATACAAATAATGTAAATATAAACATGTTAGTTAAGCTAATATCTATTTGTTTTTTACAATTTTTTTATAATTGTATAGTAACACCACACCAAACAGTTAAAGTTCTGAATTTTAAAAAGAAATAAAATCACAGATGGTATTAGTCAAACAGTTTTTGTAAAATTAATGGCAGGACAGTTAAATAAATAAATAAAAAATACTGAAATCCATGTAAGCTAATTGTAAAACAATGTCTATTTATGTAGTATAAATGCATAGTTATACAAATCAGAAATACTTATTATATTTGTAAATGTTTTACAACTACATTCTAATTTCAAACTGTAAGTGTATTAACAGATAATTTAAAGAACAATGCTAAAAAGTTAACTATAGTTTATAGAGTATAAAATGTGAACTCAGACCTTCCCAGACTAGATAAATAGTTACAGGAAATGTTGTAAAAACAAGATCAAAAACAAGACTGATTGCCAGAAAAGTGGCTTATATTTTTCTAAACTATTATTATTAAAATATAATTGTTAAATGTTTACATGTAGCACTATTTGGTATTTGTAATAAAAGGTCACAATTGTGCAAACATGTTCTTAATAATCAGTTTTCAAGTAAATGTTAAAAGTAAAAAAAACTCAGTTACATCAAGTACAGCCAGCAAATGGGCCATAATATACATATAGTTCAAATCAATTATGCAAAAAGGTATAAATACCTACTAGTGGTAATAAACAGCAAAAGCTTTATAAAAAATAATCAGATCAGACAAAGATCCATAATTTGTTAACCTAATAAAGCAAATAAACAATACTACAATGCTGCAGGGGGAGGGGTACTTTCTCAGTTTTACATTGACTGTATAAGCAGTACTGCACAAGGGTCTAAAATGGAGCTACAGGAAGAAATAATATTTCATTCCTTCTTGACAATACTCTTTTAGGGGGGAAGGAAAAACAGGCATTAGTACATAAGAAACACTGATAAACAGATTAAATCTGAAAGTCCAAGATATTTTATGCTAGTTATTATTGTATTGTTTAGTATTAAATTGTATTTACAACCTGTTAAACTGTAAAGCTATACACAAGATAATTTAAAATTGCTTTATTACAGCTATACAAGAGAGAGAGAGTAAAGATATGTAAAAAATTGAACAAGAATGGTCACTCTTTTTAATATGTTTTTGGCAAGACAGTGTTGGTATGCAAAATGCATAGTTGCCTCTGGTGGCAATTCCGCTATATACTTTTAAAGAGAAATAAGAATTTTCCAAGATTTTGCTTGATGTTAATGTTACTAAATTTGTAAGATTGGACTAAGTGTACTTTACAGTCTTTGTATGTACAAATACAGAAGAATTCAATACAAATGAAATTAATGTCTAGCAACAAATATGTGTGAAAAACCATGTTTAAAAAATTATGGGTCCAGGGTACCTACTAGATTGAAATCCATGAATAGCAAACAGTCTGTGTAAATACATACTGTACAGGATACATTATAATAAGTTCAAAAGTAATTTGTCAAGTTGTAATATTATCACTGGTTTCAAGTTGCAGTTTTATCATTGGTTTTTGGACCATCATTTTATCTGTACTAGTATGGGTTACCCCAGCTAGAGAAAAAATTATATTAAAATATTGTTTTCATACAGCTAATGGACTAATATGTAAAGAGCATTTTTCAGAGTATATTTCACTGTCAATTAAAGTTTATGGGCAGTTCAAAAATATAACCACAATGTATTGGTTAAAATGACATTGAAATGATATATTTTCAACAGTGTATAAATGCTTGCAGTAGCACATGGTTCTTGTCTCTTATAGTTAATTCAACAGTTGCAAAGAGTTAATGGAACAAGTCTAAGTCATTGCAAAAGAATAGATTAATCAAGTTAAAAAATAAAATTAAAGCAGACGCAGCCTATAACTGATGAAATATTTTCACAGAATGGTCTGCAAAAGAAACGGTTTTAAATACATTCAGTTTTGGTAGTAATACTTGATATAATTGTATTAACTATGTAAAATTGCATTTTGACTTGTATCAAAAGAAGACTAAAGGTTTTGTTTCTTAATGTGTTTTCTATATAATGTAATCAAAAATACATATATGTATAAAGTGTTTTGAGTATGTTTAAAAAAAGGGAATTATTAGAGATTATGAATATAAGGCTGAAATTAATTCTGTTGTAAATATGCTGAAAGATAAAGCATAGATTAAAAAGTTAGCTTGAATATATGTATAGAGTTTAGCAATGTAAAATGGGCATTCATACTATACGTATAACAGACAGGCTTCTCTTCACAGCATCAGAAAAAGCCTAACAAAGCAATATTGGAAAGCAAGTATTACATATTTTCTCATGTTTGCAGAACAAATATCTATTAACAGACATCCTTTTTTATAAACTCAGCAATATGTGATATTTTTTCAGTAGAAACAGAACAGATGTTTCCTTTCATACTTCTGTTATTCTGATTGCGTGCATTTGTGCATTTTCACATCAGCAGAACTGCTGACAGGACAATAGAAAAGTCTAAAAACAGATATTATGTGACTTCCCACAGAAGGCCAAAAAAGATACCAAGAGGAAATAACAAAATCTATGTGCATGACTAGCACTCTGTATAACAACTGTAGTATAGACAGGGACAGAGAGAGATATTTTGTAGAAGTCATCATTCATATCTGTAATGAAAGAAAACTTTGTAAATATATGCTACAATCTGACAGAAAGAGTATGTGTCATTTGTTATAAAATAAGTCTGTAACTGTGCTTATAGCTGCAAAATATATTTCTTTATCAGTGTGCAATTTGAAAGGCTTGGTGCTTTAAACAGACTACAGATGGAGTCATGCAAAGCTCTGTGTCTCTGATTAAGCAGTAAACAGCGCAGTAAGACTGTGTGTCTTAAGTAGACTTTGGATCCAGCACAGCATAGAAGCAGTGCATACATAAAATACATTTTCACAGTTGTCAAACAAACAAGTCAGTGTGAAATTCAAACTGCTCAGTTCTATCAATATTTCCTGTGGCAGTGTATTAACAACTCACCTTATCCAAAATCCAATGCAAAAAGCGGGAGGAGAGAGCAGACACCATTCAGTAGGCATAGACATTCTGCACACTAGCACTGCCACGGTGGTACAGTGGTAGCATTGTTGGCTCACAGCAAGAGGTTCTCCTGTTCGATTCTCGACTGGAGTGCCTTCTGTGTGGAGTCTGCATGTCCTCCCTGCGGTCGAGTGGCCACCGAAAGACATGCGTGAATGGGCATGCCCTCGCTGAAGGTTGGGCTGGCAACTCGGTACCATAAAAATCTACTGCCAATCATTAGCGGACTGGAGTTCTGCTGTGGCGACCTCTAACCGGGAAAAGCCGAAAAGACAAACAAGTCTTTACCAATGAACTGTTTCCCACTGCTTTTCCTTCCACTCATGTCAGTCATCACACCACTGCAAACAGAGGTTCAGAAATTTTAGGCTTACTCAATGTAAATAACTTGCAAGTAAAATTTGTAACTACCTTGGCGTCCTGCCTTTTATGCTGCTATAGTTACACTAAAAGCCAACATCATGCATCAGCAAACACAAATCTGAAAGAAATCCCATGTCGTTAACCCCATTCACAAGTGATACAAATGTGTTCCAACAAAAGAACAAAGGGAAAAGGAATGTCAGAGCCCTAACCTTGACCTTGGCATGCGAGTTCACAAAATGGCAACATAGCTGTAACTTGTGATGCCCGATTTTTTATTTAAAAAAAAAAATAAATAAAATATATATATATATATATATATATATATATATATATATATATATATATATATTTATATTTATGGGTCTACTTCATAAGATCGACAAACCGTTTGATCGCCATTCATTTGGTCGACAGCTCATTTGGTCGACAACCATTATTCAAGGTAAAAACCTAGGATTTCCCCCCTCTCCAATGTTGTGCGACCCTGGAGTTGATATATATAGTTAGGGGGGGTGGCACAGCCCCCCACATTGGGAGGTGTGGGGGCGAAGCCCCCCACCTATTTTCATTTAAAATGTGTAGTTTTTGTTGTATTTTTATGTTTTAAATGGAAATAGGTGGGGGGCTTCACCCCCACACCCCCCCAATGTGGGGGTCTATGCCACCACACCCCCCCAACTATATATCAACTCCAGGGTCGCACAACATTGGGGAGGGGGGCAAATCCCTGTTAAGTGCCTTAAATACTGTTTGTCGACCAAATGAGCTGTCGATCGTATGAAGTAGACCCATATATACACTGATTTTGATTGAGTTCTCTTTGGTTAACACCTGTTTAGTTGACAAAATTTAGTCAACTACTCAGATGGTTGACAGGTGTGTGAGATCACACATTTCTTGAGGTAGGGAAATTTGCCTTTTCCCCCTGAGATTGTGCAATCTCAGAATTAGTATATATAATTAGCAGAGGGTGGTGGGGTGCAGGGGGCTTGCCCCCTCCAAAAAACAATGTTTTCCTTTTTTTTAAACAGTGTGTTGCATGTGCAGAGGTTTCTTGCTTGGCACATGTGTAGTAGAATGTTAGCATTTGCAATGCTTACTTTTTGTGGTTGACTTTATGAACGTTGTTCTTAGTTTCATTCGCTGTTTATCAGTAAGCCTATATATATATATATATACATATATATATATATATATATATATATATATATATATATATATAAAACATTATGTGAATGCAATTCTGAGACCACAATCTTCATCTTCATTACCCCATTAAAAGCTGACACTAGAGAAAGAGAGTAAAAAAAAAAAAGAAAGAAACCTTACCTTTTCCACTTATACCATCCACCCTGTGCCTGTTGCTGTACTGGAATGTGCACTGACAAATCTATCCTGAGCTTCTCTTCAAAGTTGTTTGCACCAAGAGCCTAAATCTAACCATGCATGTGTCTTATTCTGCCTTCTGAACACTCATTGGACAGAGAGGGTGCTGGAGGTTTTAGCTTGCCCACTAGGCTGAGATCTGAACCCTGTAGCTGTGCCAGGGAGGAGTCTTATTGGGGACCTGGAGACGAAGGGAGAAACCAGCCCCTGACTGACTGTGATCTCTGTGTGCTCTTAAGGGAAATTGTACTTTACTGTGTGTGCATTTATTATCCTTTCCCTATATGGACACCCCTCACTGGTGTTGGTGGTGAGGATTGATGCTCCTTGATTGCTGGGCCAGTGCATGGGCATCACACCTGATAACAAACACTGTTCTGACTTGTCATACAGATCTCTTCCCCCCCTTACTTCATCTCACACACCCATTCAACCTTCTTTCCTTGCCAATATTTTAACCCCTTTCCTTAGGGAATCAGGGATAACACATTTTTCCAACAAAACTCATTTATCAGATAAAAACTTGTAGACATCTATATTTATCTCTATCACTAGTCATCAAGCTGCTAGCACCATT
Source organism: Protopterus annectens (assembly GCF_019279795.1). Classification (NCBI taxonomy): domain Eukaryota; kingdom Metazoa; phylum Chordata; order Ceratodontiformes; family Protopteridae; genus Protopterus; species Protopterus annectens. Next base: position 587,959,818 of record NC_056751.1, read on the forward strand.
CTGTGCTCAGCACTTTGAGCAAGCAGTTTATAAGCTGCTTCCTGTAGTTCTGGGGTTTGATTTCTTCAGGCTTCATTTGCCTACTGTACGACTTTGAGCAAGCCACTTAATCAAACAGTGCTCTGGTAAAATTGGTTTGGGCCTACAAAGTAATTTCATGGATTGCATGCACAGTGACTACCTGTTATACTGCAACAATGGTTGCAACTGCTCTAGGCCTAAATTAAATATGTAAAATGTCATCTGCTGATGAATACTTTCTAGCTGTTTCTTATTTCTGAAATTGCATCTGCTGTTCTTAAACGTCTTGTCAGCTTTAGATACATACTGCTTCTGCACTTGCCTCAGTAGCTGCTTTAGCTTGTCTTGATTGTATTGTGTTTTCAATCTAACTTCTCTTTCACTACCATTAGTATCACTGGGTATTGCTATAAAATGTTACTATAGCTCATATTAATAATATGTCAGACCGAATAATGTTTATGCACTCTCTTTGTTGTTTACCAGTGTTGCTTGTAATATTTTCATTTTGTCTTGTCTGCATTGTCCAAGTCTTGGCGGAAAAGAGTCTCTAGACTAGCCAACATACCCAGTTAACAGATATTATACATACATACCTAACTAACTAAATAAATTTATTTTTACAGTGTGTGAAGTGTTTCCACTATACTCATTGAGTTTCAATGCAACATGACCCAACCCAATGAGTTTAACTAGATGGAAGTCAACCTAATGAAAACAACAAAAATTAAGCAATCTTTGCACACCCAACACACCCACACTTATATATATATATATATATATATATATATATTCTCCAGAGTTGTATGAGCACAAACAAGGGAAACATCTTTGAAACAAATGAATCAGTGCTGGCACACACACACTAACAAACTACACTGACACTGATTTCACATAGAAAACAGAGACTAGGGAGTTTTATGTTGGGAAGTGAACTCCATGGATTGTCTTCATCTAGTAACCACTCAACATGGTGTAGGGAAGCTGCAACCAATCACTGTAACTCAGTCACATTCTTAGTTATTTATGCTTGGATTTAGATTTGTTTATTATGATAGTACACTGGCCCTAATGGACCATGTCCAGGCCTGCCCAGAGTTTCCAATAAAAGTAACAAAAAAAAAAAAAAAAAAAAAAAAAAAAAAATATATATATATATATATATATATATATATTTATATATGTGTGTGTGTGTGTGTGCGTGTATATATAAATATATATATATATATATATATATATATATATATATATATATATATATGGATCCCTATCACAACACCGACACGCCACAAACCCGACACCCAAAACACCGACACCAAAAGACCGAAAACGCACAAAACCGACAACTCACAAAACCGAACACCATAACACCGACACACAAAACGTAAACTACACATTACACACAACTATACATGCACTAACCGTAACCCAAACCCTAACCCTAAGGTCCGACACTACCGCACACTTACCCTACCCGCACCCTAACCCTAACTCACTTAACCCACCACTAAACCTACAGTCCGTCACTATCGCACACTTACCCTACCCGCACCCTAACCCTAACTCACTTAACCCGCCACTAAACCTACAGTCCGTCACTATCGCACACTTACCCTACCCGCACCCTAACTCACTTAACCCGCCCTTAAACCTAAACTCCGTCACGATCGCACACTTACCTTACCCGCACCTTAAGTCCGACACTACTGCACACTCACCTTTCCCGCACCCTAACCCTAAATCCCTCACTATCTCACACTTACCTGTCCGCTCCCTAACGCTAAATCCCTCACTATCGCACACTTACCGACTCGCGCTCACACATTGCCCATATTGGTGTTTCGGCTGTCGGCATTTCAACTTGTCGATCATCTGTCTCATTGGTCTTCTCGAGTCGGTCTTCTGAGCGTCGGTGTTTCGGCGTGTCGATCAAGTCAAGGGGACCCATATATATATATATATATATATATATATATATATATATATATATATATATATATACACACACACACACACACACACACACACACACACACACACACATAAATATAAATATATATACAAAATGAATTGACAAAATAGACAGTGTACATAAAAAAGAAAGTACAGTCATAATTTTCAGTAACATCAGCACCTTTATTGCAGAATTTTGCAGACAGACATGCCAAAGAAATGTTAACATGCAAAGATGTAATAGGCTTAAAGAAAATAGTTTACTGTTTTTAAGACATACAGGGTATGATAGGAATAAGAGTATAGTATAAGATGCAGCAATCAATATTTACAGGAGGATCTGGGAATAATATTGGAAGAGAGAGACAGGAGATTGTCAGCAGTGATATACAGAATGAGATAATGGAGCTTCAAATAGTCTTTTGATGTGTTGTTTGGAAGCTTGCACATTTGGAGATGCAGTTTTGGGTAGACCTGAATGTGGGGTAAAAGTGAATATCTGTTTAAGTGGGTGGATAGATAATCCCACATTTTTGGTGCCCCAATTCAGAAACAATGATCTGTGTAATGAAGATTATTATGAGGGGGGCTGTAAGGGTGAACTGTGTGTGTGTATAGGCAGGGTTGGCTTTGATTCTTTTTCGTTCTATGTAGGGCTAGTGTGTTTAGAATACCTAGAGGATAGGTAGATTTTGTTGAAGTCAGAAATTGCACCATTTATGAGGAGGATCTTTAGTGACTCCCAGTTAAGGAGATATAGTGCATTAATAAATGTGACATCATGAAAGGTAAATGATAGGGAATGGAACACAAAACTGAAATCAATTAGGATGAAACTCAGTACAGTGCAAACTTGGTCAGCCACAACCCCTTAGTTTTAACATGAACTTCTGAGAAGTATATACCAAACAGTATGGGGCCCAGCACTGACCCCTGTGGCACCCTGCTGGTGACAAGTCTGGTCGTTGATGTGGAGTTGCCCACTTTGATAGTGTGTCTCTGGTTTGTGAGCCAGTTACAACCCATCGTACAACAAAGGGGCATTAAGTTTGCTGAGTTTATCAGTAATGCCTGAATGTGGGATTGTGTCAAAAGCCTTTGCCAAATCGAGATATGCTGTGTGCTCAGATTTGCCCTCATCAGTGGCCCTGGTCTCATTTTTGAAAAAATCCACAAGATTTAACAGGCAGGATCTGCCCTTGACAAAGCCAAATTGGTTAGGATCTATGGTTTGGAGATCAGCTATGTCTTTATTTATGAGGTTGATATTTATGAGATCCATAATGATATGCTACATGGCCTTACAGATGAGACAGGTGAGGCTTATGGGTCTGTAATTCCCCTGGTCTGTTGCTAAGCCACCTTTGTGGAGGGGAATAACTGTTGCTACTCTCCATTCTGCAGGAACAAAGCATGTGGTTAGACTATGATTGAAAAGGATACATGATGGTGATGCTTGTTCATGTTTTAGCCTATTTAGAAAACAGCCTGGGAAGCTGTCTGGTCCCATAGAGGCTATGTTTTTTGCTTTGGACAAGGCTTTGAGGACCATTTCTTCAGATATGTAAGGTGGGGGGTTGGAGCAAGATTTGTGATAGATTTGGAGGGGATAGGGGGTGAAATTTTCACCAAATCTATCTGCTAGCAGGTTTGCTATCTCTATGGGAACAGTGTGTGTGTGTGATACCATTGGTCACTAGTTCTGCACTTGCTTGGGTCCAACCTTTTAGGCTACGTACATAGCTGTAAAAGATCTTATGGTTATCCTTGGCTGTGCTAGCTAAGTTTTTCTCAAACAGGCCCTTAGATGATTTGACATTGTCTTATTTGCCTGTTGAGGCTGAGGAGGGTGCAGTTTCATTGTTGGGGTCTTACGTTTATTTTTATGGACAGCAACTTTTTGCATTTATTGTAATGTTTGTTGTTGCTGGAAGTCCACCATGGTGGCTTGTTTTTACCTGGGGCTCTGGCTTTGATTCTTTCTGTTACAGCCGAGTCTATACACTTATGCAAGTGATTGTGCAGGGCTTTAGTGTAAGCTTCGGTGTACTTACCACTTCAAGCTGGAGGTGGGGCATGGAAACATGCTGGAGGTGGAGCATGGAATGCATTTATACCTTCACCTAGGAGGGTATAGTTTGCCTTGGTGAGGTTTTTAGTCTAATTTCGCCCTTTGTGCGTTCTGGTGTTAGTGACAGCTTGAAGGTGACTAATTTGTGGTCAGATTTAATTAATGAGGGTCAGAAAGTTCGGTGGTACATCTTTTTGATATGTTAGTTTTCTATTGTATTAAATGTGGTCTGGGTAGCTGACCATAACTCTATTGGAGATGTGGCCGAGCAAATCAGAGTTAGAGTCATCAGCATATTGGATACAGCTGACATTTGGCATGACAGTATAAAGGTCGTTAATGAAGATGGAAAACAGCAAGGGCCCTAGTATAGAGCCTTGTGGTACTCCAAGGGTGTTAGGTAGAAGGTTAGAGAGTTTGTTCTGACAGAGGACAGCCTGCTGTTGACCATTCAGGTAGGAATGAAACCATTGAAGAGCTCTAGTATTTAGACAGAATGTTTGCAGGGTGTGGATTAAAAGTTGGTGATCAACCATATCGAATGCCTTGGAAAGATCCAAGAAGAGGGCTGTGGATATATAATTATTGTTGCGATTATGGTTTATGGTGTTGGTAAAGGCTAGGAGGGCTGACGTAGTGCTGTGATGAGGACGGAAACCATGCTGAGTGTCTGCCATAAGGTGATTCTGGATTAGGTGGTGCATGAGTTGTCTGTGAAAACATTTTTCCATAATCTTTGCAAGTGGAGAGAGTATAGCTATTGGCCTATAATTGGAGAATTCAGTAGAGCTGCCTCCTTTGTGAAGTGGGATTACATAGGATATTTTCCAGATGGTGGGAATTTTAGCTTCTACTATGGTTCGACTGATTAGTATTGAGACAGGGTAAGCAATAGCATCAGCTGATTTTTGTAGGTACTCGGCAGGGAGTTGATCAGCAGAAAATGTTGTGGGTTTTAATTTTTTGATCAAGGTACGGATAAGTGAAGTGGTGACTGGTTGGAAGCTGAATGCGAGTAGGTTTCTAGGGGTGCTACTTTCAGGACCAGGGGAGCTAGGAGGCAGTTGGCTATCTAGGGCTTGAATTGTCTCAGTAAAGAATCAGTTAAAACTGTCAGAAACATCTTCAGGGGTTTTATCAATAGTAGCAGCAGGGATTGGGGTTGAAGTTTGTCCAGGATGTAGTATATTATTTAAACCTGCCCAAAACTTCTGAGGGTTATTTTGATTTACTGTCCGTAAATTACAGTAGTATTGTTTTTTTGTCTTGTAAAATGGATTTTTTAGTTTTGTTCCTAGATTGCCTGTATTTAATGTGATCTTGGGGGTCTTTAGAAGAATGCCATAAAGCCCATGCTTTGTTTCTAAGGGTAATTTTGAGTTTAGACTCTTTAGAAAGCCATGGTGCCTTTGTTCTCTTTGAACGAACAGGTGCATGCAAATCAAGGATTTCAAGGAATTTGTTGTTAAAGTATGCTACTGCTTCCTCTAAGTGGAGGTGTTTTAGAATAGACCAATTACATGAGTTTAGTTCTTGTTGGAATTTGGCAGGGTCAAAGTTTATATTGTTTCTAACATTTCTGAGTCAAAGTTTATATTGTTTCTAACATTTCTGAGTAAGGGTTGTTGGGAATTAATGGCTTTATGCTTAATTACATATGTGAGAAGGTGATCGCTTAGGCCATCAGGGAGGGTACCAGAGGTGTACAGTTGGGGGTGATTATTTATGAGTACCTAGTCAAGTATGCTTTCTTTTTGGTTGGTTTTACCTATCCTGGTAGGGGTGGATATGATTTGTGTAAATGCATGCAGGTTAATATGGGTGGTTGGGGATTCTGAGGAACAGGTGCCCCAGTCTATGTTAAAGTCTCCAAGTAGTAGGGTTTCTTGGGGGTAGTGACATGATAGCCAGTGCAGGATATCTTCAAGTGTAGATACATTGTTACCTGGGGGTATGTACATACAGATTATATTAATGCATTTATTTTTATTAAGTTGCAATTTGGTGGCAAGAATCTCCAAGTTATTAATCTGAGGTGGTTGTATTACATCTATGGTGACATTCAACTCAGATTTATAGAGTACAGCTACCCCACCCTCCTTCCTTGAAGCACGATCCAGCCTGTGTATGCTGTACCCAGGTGGTAACACTTCATTGTCTGTAGTGTTAGGTTTTAACTAGATTTCAGATAAACAGAGAATCTTAGGGGAGTGGACATTCAGAAGTGCATGCAATTCATGTACCTTTTTATTAATGCTTCTAATATTGAGATGACAGGCTAGGAGAGAGTTAATTGGCCTATTAATTGTAGGTTTGTAGCTTAGATTGCAAGAAGAGGGGGTATGTGTATCTGAAGTGGGTGGGCCAGGTTTGGGGTGAATATCACCACTAAGTATTAGGTTAAGTCTATACTTTGTGATGAACTTCAGGAATTTGTTTATTAGTTTGTGGTAGTGTTTGGATCTAGAGCTAATGTGTCTGTGGTTGAGATGTTGATAGACTGAACAAAATGTTGGATAGGACCTGGTACTGTAAGTATGGTTGAAGGTGGGAGGATTTACAGCTGGGGTGATAGTATGGCCTTTCGGGACCTGAAATCCTGTGAGAAATTAGTTTTGATACAAGGTAAGGAGGTATGGTGCGAACAAGAGTGGTAGTAAAGAGGAGTATATTATTATCTGTGATTCAGCTAGTGAATTAAGAAACTGTTTTACCTGGTGATGCAACACCAGAAGAGGTGAGGTAAAGGTACTGGAAGGGGGATGGGAGAATGCCAGATGAAAGCTAATAGGTGCTATTGAAATGTAGGTAGAAGAATGGGGGTGGGAGGAATTATCCCAGATGTAAGCAGATAGGATCTAGAAAGTGGGGGAGTGGCTATAGTACTATAAATTTAGAGGTACTGGGGGTGGGAGGGACTTGGGGCAGGGAGGGGAGCGAAGAAAGCCTGTGCACAGCGAGGATGAATGTAGCAGGGCTATTGCAGTTTACAAGGTTTCCTAAGGTGTCCTAAACTATAAGGTAAGTATTATAATACTTAATGTAAGAGTCAGTTTACTTAAGTTACAGGGGAAGGAGGCAAACACTCAAGTAGAAAAAGAGCCCTATGGCTGACCAAAATGGTGACCTGCTTAATTACACAGCACTGTAAGTGAAAGCTTAACAAATGCTTTTTGTGTGCAACCTACTCCACTTAAATGCTGAGAGAAACTGATTGCTGTCCTGTAGATTCCGTTTTGTGGGGAACTGTAGAGTTCAACTAGGAAAAGAGAAAAGCAGAGATTCTAGGGTAAGCATGAAGGCAACAATAGGCAGTTATTTTATAATAATACATTCAGAAAGGTTTGATGGTGGGGGGGGTAAAGTAGCATATATCAGAATGAACTAAGATTTATAGCTAAGAAACCTAAGCAAGAGAGCAATGCAGTAAATAAACACTTGCCAGATTTTAAAGATATACCAGAAAAACTAAATCAATTGTTCACAATTGTACAACTGGAAAATTGCCAGTAAAAACACTTCAGGTATAGCTAGCCCAAGCTATTCAAGTCAAAAAAGCACTTCTTCAATGTGTGTGTGCAATTTAAACATTAAAAACACATGCAACAAGTAGGAGCTCTGATTATACACTTTCTCTAGGTACAGTTTCAGTTTAAACACAAATATTACCTCAGAAATTCAGTAAAGTCACTAGCTACTTATAGAGCCTCTGCAATAAAATAGAGCAGTCTGTGCAGAATCAGAATTTAGCAGCAGGTCATTCAGTTACACAAAAAACAGTAAAATATCCATACAATGAAGAAACTTACAATGAGTCACACCAGGTCAGCCAAGGGGGGGAAGAGAGCGGGAAATCCTAAGCACCTAGATTTGAAAATGATGCCTGTACTGAATTGGAGCAGTTTAACCTGTTTGAGGAAAGAGGGGGGTGGGGGAAAAGAGAAGGCAGTAGGAGTGGTTACAGGGAATACCCTGATTGACTCAAGACACCACACCAGAGGTAAGTTGAGTGTAAGGGCCTAAAATCTGCAGTCAGCACTATAATGTTATTTGCACTCAGTACTTCAATTTTAATGTTACTTGCACTCAGCACTGTAATTTCACTTATGTTTAACAGGAAAGACAGACCAACAGTATACAATTTTGGGAATTATTATAAGGGTTACTTGTTCAAATGTCAAGCTATTGCAGTTTACAAGGTTTCCTAAGGTGTCCTAAAGCTATAATGTAAATATTTTAGTTCTTAATGTAATAGTCAGTTTACTTAGTTACAGGGGAAGGAGGCAAACACTCAAGTAGAAAAAGAGCCCTATGGCTGACCAAAATGGTGACCTGCTTATTTACACAGCACTGTAAGTGAAAGCTTAACAAATGCTTTTTGTGTGCAACCTACTCTGCTTAAATCAAGTAAAGAAGGTAGACCAGCACCACGAGCGATGTAGAAACTTTTATTTCATATAAAATCCAAAGGAATGAGCGCTTTCGCGTGCTTCCAATGCACGCTTCTTCAGACAGATTTAAAATAATGTAGTAACCCATACCTTATATATCTAGCAGCAGCACAATTTGATTAATTAATCAATTAATTACATCATTTAATTCTTAGATCATCAATTTGCTTAAAGCTATATCGCATAAATTGCATGCTATAATACTTAGTCAATGAAATAAAAACAGTTCTTATATTTATTTCGTTAAGTGAGATAGCATTACTCACTAACAATTCTCAGTACTGAAACTATATAAAGACGAATGTGAGAATTCATATCAATAAAGTAAAATAAAATAAAATACTAGTCTTATTATATACCTTCTCTTAAATACTGAGTATATAATCTGCCCATTTTATACTTAAAATATTTAATAATGAAAGCCAAGTATATAACGGAAAGGGAATCTCTGAACTACCAGGTGTATGTAGTATTTTAAAATATTAAAAACTGCTATTAGAATATGTGTGTATATCTATTAAAAAATGCATAGATTACATGTACTATATGTTAAAAATAAGTATTTATTATTTATTCAATAAATAGATATTAAATAACCAAATAAAGATCTAACTATATGTACAATTCATGTATATGTATAAAAATGGATATAAAATATCAATATATAAGTAACCAAAATATATATCAATATAAAAGTATATATATATGTACATAAATAAATGATGTATATAGCAGCTGTGGGTGTATGTATATATGTATATACATGTATTACCCTAAGTGCATGTTTTGGATATTATATTGCATGATATTGTACTATTCTATAATTCTATAATACTATACTATACTATACTATAAATGGGTGGTCATTCCCTATACGTTGAATAAAAACTGACATGGTGAAAACATGATATAAATATACACAAGTCATAAAATCAATAAGTGAATAATCACCTACTTAATCTAAAAATTCATTATAAGGACATAAAGCTTATTTCTCATAGAGAGACCTGCATGATAATAAATAAATAAATAATGTGAAATGAATAGGGGAAATAGCAGTCAGGGTAACCTCAAGAAATATATCTACATCCATAACAGTGTATATAAGATGTATCTAAGCATTACATCTAAGCAACTGAATGCATATAAACACCTCAAATTAGTAATATATACAAAATACTTAATGTTAATTGAGTGAGCATTCATATCTTGATATAAGATCACACATACAATAGCAGAAATCATAATTATATGATTGAATATGTAAAAAATCAAACCAGTCAATGATATTTGCGTTTCTTCAGATGTGATCTAATGCTAATGTAGCTATTGAGGCCTGGATACTTTTGTGCTCTGACCTTGAATATCCAATCTAACTCTAAATTCTCTAGGTCATTAAAATTGTCTCCTCTTCTTGGGTTAAGCATTCTTTTTTGTAATACCCTGAAGACAAAGGTATGGTTCGGATATTCTGAGATGTGTTTGAATAGAGCATTTTTAGAATCTTTCTTTTTTATAGCATATAAATGCTCTTGTATCCTGTCCCTGAGCCTTCTCGTTGTCATGCCCACATAAAAAGCCGGGCATAATTCACAGGTAGCTAAATAAATCACATTGGTATCATCACAGCTGGCTGAGCAGCTGATATCAAATTCATGTAATAATTCTGGATGTCGAAACTTATTATTAGTAGATATCCATTTACATGAACTGCATCCTCCACAAGGGACAGTGCCCCTATTGGCTTTATGACTACTTACTTTATTAAACTTTTCATTACATAGAATTCTTTTTAAATTCTGCATATTTTTATATGTAAAAGATGCTCTATTTCCTATTAGCTTCTTTATTTCCTCATTGGTAGTTAAAATTGACCAATTTTTGCTAATAATATCAGTGATATATTTATTATCACTAGTGTAACTGATAATGCATCTTACTTGCTTATGTTCATGATGTTCTGAAAGCCTATTGTCATCTTTATGTTGAAATATGACCCTTGGTTTATAGCCAGCATCATTCAAAAATTTTTCTTTTATACCTGCTATATTATGTTGATTATAGCCTCTATCCAAAAGCAGACGTTCTAATTTGTGAAATTCAGTATTGCATTCAGTTTTATCCTGGCAGATCCTGTTTAGCCTTGTAAACTGCCCTTTAATAATATTGGAGAAGATAAATCTTGGGTGCATACTATCATGTTCTAATAATGTGTTTTTCCAACACTCTTTTCTGTAAAGAGATGTAACTAATTTACCTTTGTTCTCTTTTCTGATGTTAAGGTCTAGAAAATTAACGTTGGAATAAGAATATTCCATTGAGAATCTGAGGAAATCTGTAGTTTTCTCCAAGTCTTTCACAAATGCTTTAAGTTCCTCAGTTGTTCCATCCCAAATTAATAGTATGTCATCCACAAATCTAAAATACGCCAATACTTTATGATATGCAGGATGTGAAAACAGACATGCGGTCTCCCATTTATATACGACCAAATTAGCATATGAGTTAGCGCAGGGGGTGCCCATGGCCACCCCCCACTGTTGTATGTAATAAGAGTTATTAAACATCATAGCATTCTTAGTAAGCACTATCTCTAATAATGCATTTAGTAAAATCTGTTCACTATTATTATAAGCCCCAAATTTATTTAGTATATATCTTATAGCCTCTAGACCATAAGTGTTGGGTATCGCCGTAAAAAGACTCTGCACATCTAGTGTAACTAGTAAATGTTTATCCGAAATCTGTTTCTGTAAATTGTTAAGATGTTGGATCAATTGGTATGAATCTTTTAATATTGTAGTGATATTATTCACTATTGGTTTTAACTTCTTTTCGATAAATATCGAGATGTTTTCCGTAACCCACTGATGGCCTACTACTATGGGGCGTAGGGGTGGTGGTATTATACCCTTGTGCATCTTAGGTAGCCCTTTTATGTATGGTATCAATGGATGTTCAATAAGTAAAAATAAATAAAACTCATGGCTAATTTGTCTAGTGACCATCATATCATATATGTCATGGTGTACCTCATATATTAATTTATCTATTGTTTTCTTATCTATCTCCTTGTACGTGTGGTCATCCTTTAACAGTGTATCCATATATTCTATATAATCAACTTTGTTGAGTATAACAATCCCCCCTCCCTTATCTGCAGGTCTGATTGTCACAGTTCCATCCTCGGATAAGTTGTTCATTGCTAACCTTTCCTCCTTGGAAATGTTGTGAAAGAGTGAAAGTGCGCCTTTTTTTATAGCTTGCATAATGTTTATATAGATCATTCTCACATGCTTTAATAAAGCATTCTATGCACGGATGTAGAGTGGGTGAGAAGGTACTTTTCCTTTTATAGCATTCAAAGCCATTTACTCTCTCATTCACACTATTACTATTCAGAGTAGTTACTTTAAAAAATAGCGCCAAAGCTATATTGCGGGTAAATAAACGCAATTCTGTTAACAAGGTAGAAACATTACTAACTTGAGCTGGTATGAAGCTCAGTCCCTTATTTAAAAGTTTGTAGTCCGTTTCCGTCAATACTGTATCAGATAAATTAAAAACCAGTTCGTTCAGTCCTTTCCTCGCCCCCTCTGCTCGTCGGTTCTCCTGACATTCTTCTTTTCCGCCTTCCGTGACTTGTCGATCTTCCTCTGGACTCTCTTCGTTGGCGTACGGGAAGTGGTAAAAAAGAATCCAGGTTAGTTTGCTGTAATTTCGGTCTCGCTCCCGGCCCATGTTGAGTTAACAGTGCTAGCTGGTTGGGTGGTGGTGTGCTATCATCTGTGATAGTTCTGTGGCCACTCGTTGCTTCTATCATGTTTACGTCACAAGACATAGTTGAGACTGTTAAAGGGGTAAGGTCTTCTCTCTCACTAGCCGATCCTCTTACTCTTCCTTCAACCCTTTCGGTTCGTTGTTGTCCTTCTCTCTGATTGTATCTTGGCCATACAAAGACCTGGCCATTTGCGAAATCTTGTACATCTCTCTGTATTTTACATAATTTGACTGCTTGTAAACGTTCTCCATAAGCGCTAACTTGATTAATGAGACTGTCAATTTTATTGGCAAATATTTCCCCTTTAAATCTCTTGCTTATGTCTTTATATAATGAATCAGTTTTGGCTGATAATTCGTTTTCTATTGGTTGAAAATAGTCAATAATTAATTGAATATATTTGAAACCAAGCTCAATGTTCATTTTTTGCCAATTCTTCAAGAGCATGGGGTGGCTATTGCCGTAAGAGGGCATGCAAAGCACCCTCATTCCCCTGGGTACTACTTTATGGTGGAGGCATGCCTCTAAGTGACGGCGTTGCCACATCAGTCTGAATTGTTTATATAAATCATTTTCCAGTTCTTTATATAGTGCTCTGCTTAAATGCTGAGAGAAACTGATTGCAGTCCTGTAGACTCTGCTTTGTAGGAAACTGTAGAGTTCAACTAGGAAAAGAGAAAAGCAGAGATTCTAGGGTAAGCATGAAGGCAACAACAGGCAGTTATTTTATAATAATACATTCAGAAAGGTTTGATGGTGGGGGGGGGGGTAAAGTAGCATACTTCAGAGTGAACTAAGATTTATAGCCAAGAAACCTAAGCAAGAGAGCAATGCAGTAAATAAACACTTGCCAGATTTTAAAGATATACCAGAAAAAATAAATCAATTGTTCACAATTGTACAACTGGAAAATTGCCAGTAAAAGCACTTCAGGTATAGCTAGCCCAAGTTATTCAAGTCATAAAAGCACTTCTTCAATGTGTGTGTGCAATTTAAACATTAAAAACACATACAGCGAGTAGGAGCTCTGATTATACACTTTCTCTAGGTACAGTTTCAGTTTAAACATGAATTTTACCACAGAAATTCAGTAAAGTCACTAGCTACTTATAGAGCCTCTGCAATAAAATAGAGCAGTCTGTGCAGAATCAGAATTTAGCAGCAGGTCATTCAGTTACACAAAAAACAGTATAAGATCCATACAATGAAGAAACTTACACTGAGTCACACCAGGTCAGCCAAGGGAGGAAGAGAGAGGGAAATCCTAAGCACTTAGATTTGAAAATGATGCCTGTACTGAATTGTAGCAGTTTAACCTGTTTGAGGAAAGAGGGGGGTGGGGGAAAAGAGAAGGCAGTAGGAGTGGTTACAGGGAATACCCTGATTGACTCAAGACACCACACCAGCGGTAAGTTGAATGTAAGGGCCTAAAATCTGCACTCAGCACTATAATGTTATTTGCACTCAGTACTTTAATTTTAATGTTACTTGCACTCAGCACTGTAATTTCACTTATGTTTAACAAGAAAGACAGACCAACAGTATACAATTTTGGGAATTATTACAAGGGTTACTTGTTCAAATGTCAGGCTATTGCAGTTTACAAGGTTTCCTAAGGTGTCCGAAAGCTATGAGGTAAGTATTATAGTTCTTAATGTAAGAGTCAGTTTACTTAAGTTACAGGGGAAGGAGGCAAACACTCAATTTGAAAAAAAGCCCTATGGCTGACCAAAATTGTGACCTGCTTAATTATACAGCACTGTAAGTGAAAGCTTAACAAATGCTTTTTCTGTGCAACCTACTCTGCTTAAATGCTGAGAAAAACTGATTGCAGTCCTGTAGACTCCATTTTGTAGGGAACTGTAGAGTTCAATCTGCTTAAATGCTGAGAGAAACTGATTGCAGTCCTGTAGACTCCGTTTTGTAGGGAACTGTAGAGTTCAATCTGCTTAAATGCTGAGAGAAACTGATTGCAGTCCTGTAGACTCCATTTTGTAGGGAACTGTAGAGTTCAAACTGAGTCACACCAGGTCAGCCAAGGCGGGAAGAGAGAGGGAAATCCTAAGCACCTAGATTTGAAAATCTAGCAAATCTAGAAAATAAGCATTTTTAGTCCATAATTAGCCATGTACATGATTTTAAATGGGACTCTTTACCATTACTTCTGCTAAAGTTGCCTACATAAAGTGATTGTCTCTACCTGTCTCATATAACTACTTATAGCTACTACTTCAGACTACTGTCCTTCTCATCAATACACATTTTTTTCTCCTCCCTCATCTATAACCTACTCACTTCTTCACCTTCTTCTATCTACAGACGCATACCATATAGCTTTCTGCACAACCTAATTACTCTCCACTACCTTAACTAGCTATATACCATCCTGCAAACATCTCCACATGCTTTACCATACCTCGTTCTCCATGTTTCCCATAACACTCCTTTCATTACTGTACCACATAGCCATCATCTTACCAAACCTCCACCTTGTTCTACCCCCCATCTAAACTATCACCACCTCAACACACAATGACAGTAAGTCAATTATTGTTTTGTACACTCACTAGCTCACCTCATTAACTACCATAATATTCTCACATGATATCCCAACTCCATCACAAACACACATACATTACATCACAAAAATCCTCTATCTCTCCTTCTCTGCACCCATATACATGTTCAGATCTGTTCAATTACCTATATCTTTTTTTTTTTTTTTTTTTTTTTATTTTAAATTTGTTGACCGGGCTAGTCTAGCTGGATATATGTCCATTTTCAGTAGAGGCCCAGGGAGAAAAGCTCCACATAGAAGACTTACACAAACAGTACATTAAACATTAATTACAAGAATCTTGTGAGATGATAACGTGTTCCAAGGTAACAAAAACATATAAAAATTATTATTTATTTATTTTTTTTTGTACTATGAGAAGAAGGAGAAGGATTTAGAAGTATGTGGTAGACACACAAATCAAAGTGATGAGCAGGAATAAGAGAACAAAGTAGTTAAAAATGGGATTGGAAGAATTAGGTGTAGGGTAGTAAGTTTTTGATAAGACAGTATGATGGCCAAGTTAAAGTTAAAAATAGCACTTTTTCAGCAGTACTAAAAGTCAGATACAAATACAAATGGCCCCATACAGCTACTCACCCCACCTCCATCCTGAAACTTAGTAGACATATTTACCCTTACCCCGGACCCACACATCAACAACTACCCACCATGGCCAAGCCATTTCTTTCCAATGTTGCCAACACAATTTTCCATCAGGTAATAAATCTAACCTCATTCTTTTCAACATTAACCTAAGAAGCCTCTTCAACAAAATTCATGATATACATGCATGTCTAGATTTTTACTCCCCAGACATTCTAATTGCCCCTGAAACCTGGATAAAACAGGAAATAACTGACAACAAAATTATTCTCTCAGGTTTCAACATAATCAGAATGAACATGAAACTTAAAAGAGCACATGACATTGCTATTATTTACAAAAAAAACAACTTAGAAATAACTCCAGCCCATCTAAATATTCAAAAATTTAATAATGCTGAACTTCTGATTGCATACTTCAAAATCAACCAAAATAACTCTATACATATCTTAGCAGCATGCATCCCACCAGCAACATCACCACAGCTGAAAATATCCTACTTTGTATCTCTGACAACATCCTCAGAAAACCTTCATATTAGGTGACCTAAAGATATACTGGCAATTCATAAACAGCAGCAACCGCAAGGACTCAGGCCACCTATTTGGCTTCACCCAACTAATAAGCTCCACCACAGGAATCGACAAAAGTACTAACGGGCAGTCCACATTGGAATGGACACGGACTAACAAACTTCTTAATATAAAATGCTCTGATTGGTTACCAGATACTATTAGTGAACAACCTCTCAGCCTATGTAATAAGACAACAACATGGTTCACCCAAACAAATATTCTATAAACAAGTATGCAATTTAATCAACAAAGACACATTCATTGCAGCCCTGTCCCACTGCCACTGGAATGTATTGAGTAATGCCCATAGATGAAGCAGTTATTCACTTTAATTACACCTTTCTGAAAATACTAAATGATTTAGCACCAGTTAGGACAAGAAAATAGGGGTAATCCATAGGGCTCGAGTGAAGTCAGGTATCCCACCTGTGACCCAGAGGGTGACAGGACTAACAAGAAACAGAGTATAAAGGATTAGTCCAGATAAAAACACTTTAGCTAGCAGATCTAGGTTACTCTCTCTGATATCCTCTCTGTGGGAGGAATAAAGACACCTTGTTGAAATTTCAGGTAGTTTATTCAGTTAAGTAGGTAGATGGAAGTCCACTGAATAAACTACTGAAAACTTCAACAAGGCATCTTTATTCCTCCCACAGGGAGGGTATCAGAGAGGCAGACTCCTAGATCTGCTAGCTAAAGTGATTTTATCTAGTTAAAACAAGAAGGATAGAAACTAACACAGCACCATGGCTAACAAGAGACCAAATAGTTCAGGCTGCAAAGAGATAATGCATGGGAAGAACGGTATAAGAATAAAACACAACATGCCTACCAAAATGTTAGATATCTCAGAAACCGTACCAAGTTCCTTTTAAATCTGACAAGAAATCATACTACAAAAATCTCCAACAAAAGCACCAGAAAAAAAAAAGTTTTTTTGGTCCTGCCTAAATAACTATTACACCCTGGCCATACCACTACACTGTGTCCTTCTACTTTAAAGAACAGAGTCCGCTACTCAGGCCAGCCTTCATTTTATCCAGTCAGTTCTATCACTAATGAAAGACCACCTCACTTCATCCCTCCAACTACCATCTATTCTCAAAGGCAACACACTGCCTTTTACTTTTCATCCCATCTCAACATCAACCATAAAAAAAAATACTAGCCAAATCAAAAGCAAGAACCTCAGCTGCCAAAAACCTTCCCACTGAGTTCCTCAAATTAGGTGCAGAAGCACTAGGCATCCCTGTCTCCATTCTGATTAACCAGTCAGTAGCTGAAAACCATGTTCCATCCGTCTGGAAAAAAAATCCTTTATCATAACACTTTGCAAAGGAAACACTTCAGCAGAGTTAACAAACTATATATTTATTGCTATCTTAACATCCCTCTCAAAAATCCTTGAAAAATGAAACATATAAACAAACATAACCTCCTCTCCAACACCCAGCATAGTTTCAGGCCCAACCACAGTACAACTACTGCCCTCCACAACTTCACCAACATAGCCAACATAGCCAACCAGTACAGAAAGGAGAGAAACCTTGTTATTTCACTTTTCCTTGACCTTTCCAAAGCATTTGACCCAGTGTCCTACCAAAATCTCCTTTCTGAACTTGCAGCTCTAGGTTTCACTTACCTCACCCTCTCCTGGTTTCATAGTTATTTATGCAATTGGCAGCAAGAAACTAAATGTCAAGAAAATCTTCCAGCATTTCAAACAATCTCTGTTGGTGTTCCCCAAGGGTCAATATGTGGCCCCTTCTATTTAATTTTTTCATAAATAAACTTCATGCCACTACAGCACTTGCCATTCTTGTACAATATATTGACAATCCAACCCTTATCTGTTATGCTGCATCCACAACAAAATTACAGGAAATCTCTCAAAAATCTTTCACTGACATTGAAATATGGCTATAAAAATCTAACTTGCTGTTTAATGCCAAAAAAGAAAAAACAAGCTTATGCTATTTACTCTAAAACAACACCTTAACCAGAAACACGTCATATTACCTGAAATAATAACGCAAAAATAGAAACCATAAGCCAAACTAAACTACTCCGAGTCATAATAGATGACTGCCTCAAATTTGATCACACCATACATCATTTCATCAATAAAACCCACCAAAAATTTGATTCCTTCTATAGGGCCAAACACTACCTGACAGATCAATCAAGAATTACCTTAGCAGCAACATACCTCCTTCCTTCTTTCTCTGTTATATGATTTCCCTAGTCTTACAAATATCAACACTACATATTAAACTAAACTAGCCTCATGCTACTACAAAATAGCTAAATTTGCAGTGAACCAACCTTAAAAAGCACAACATTGCCTTGCATTAAAGCAATTAAACTGGCTTGATCTTCTAAACCAGTTGACATACATACAGCTAATCATTGCACACAGCCTATTGTACTCTCCAGACAAATGACCAGCATAACAAAATACTCTACTGTACTATTCAATCACTTGAGACTTTCACTCTAGCAATAAACTTTAAATATGAACTAGGGTTGTCAACCATCCAGAATGCTTCCAGCCTGTCCAGAATTAAGGGACACTATCCAGAAAACAGACTGCCTTTTCCAGACAGCGTATTGTCCAGCAAAAATAAAATCAATTGCTTGATAAGATGACCAATTATGTTCCATAGAAAAGCAACCAGTCACATTCTTAAGAACCATTTCCCTAATGTTCTGATTGGTTAAAATTGTGTTTTCTTAGTAAATGCAGTCAGCCCAAACTGCTCATTGTTAAGGCTAGAGGTGCCAGTACAAAGGATGGCAGAAGAGAACTTGGTACATTCCATTATGACATGATGCAGTTTGAGGCAGAATGGCAGTTGATTTGACTCCTAGGTATTGGATGATTAACAATCAGCTAGAGTGTAGCAATACATCAAAAACAGCAGTTACAGTGGTAGACAAGGTAAAGCGAGTTGGAGCTAATAATATATTCTTGTTTGTAACTTGCTTCTGAACAAATAGGAAACAAAGAGGTATTAGCATTGAATGATGTTAATTTTGCATAAACAGAGCTCAGCAAGCAACAGATGGACTTTGCTTTGTAGCATTTGTCATTGTCAAAATAGTTTGTTGTGTTAGCACAAATATTATGCTTTCCCAAATATTCAGCTTTAAGCACCCATGATATCTGTCACTGCTGGACCCTCCACCATCCTTGACTATGTGTGTATATTGGAGGGCCCAAAAATGTTGCTGCTAGTTGCGGGATTATAAGGAGAAAAAACATCTTTCATTTTCAGATTGTGTGCTTTACCCTAAACCTAAACAGGATTGTGCTATGACCCCGTTAGGATAAAGCCAGCAAGTGAGAGAAGTGGCACAGACTGGCAGCCCAGAGTGACCAATCTCAGTGCTTACCCGAGAGTTTAGGAAGAACAAGATTCTCCCAATCTTCAGGGGTGGTTTTCTATATGAGACAGTTTTACAAGTACTGGCAGGACACCACATACAATAACTCTTAACTTATTTGCTTAAGAATTCTGAGCAAAGCCAACAATAATGGCAGAATAAAGGATTTAGATCAGGAACATTTTTTTAAATATTACATTAATTCACTTAAAAAGTTAATAGAACAATATGTACAAAAATGCATGTTAATGCTAAACAACAAGTGAATACTGTGATTTCCTTTTTCTAGTTATTGTCTTTTTGTCACTAACAAGAGTCCTACTAACAAAAGATAATGCAACAACTGAGAAACTGGAAGCTCTTACCTATGCATATTGATAACATTGAAGTAAACATGTTTTTAATCTCTTTAGTTTTATACACAGGTCAGACATATTTTTATAGTAATAAAGAGTTGGAGGATTTTAATGTGGGAGGGGAAAGGGCAAGAGTCAAATGGGATAAGTGGATCCTCCCAACAGATCAAGGTTTATGATTACCCCTTTTAGTACAGAATGTGTTTATTCCAGTGTAGGGACGGTTTCCCATTGTACATATGCCATAGTGGATTGGAATTCATCATGTATTTTTGTTTTATTTGGATGTAGAAGTCATGTAGTGGCCTTATTGACTGGGTCAGCAAAGAGTGGGGTGCTTTTGAATGTCTTTAGGTAACATTTGTTAAATTAATATGCATGAGAAAATGAGTTCAAACCTTAAATTTGGCAAAATACTGTACAATGCAGTAGTATAGATGTAAAAATTACTTTATCATAATAATCGTTTGATCGTTTCTGTTCAACCTAAACATTATTAAGCAAAATTTTGCATGTCAGGTACCAAAATTACATGCATTTTGCTTTCATGTACATCTCTCTATTCCCATTATGTGTAAAAACTCTGGAATGAAATCCCCACAGAGTTAAAACGTTTAGAAAACTTAAATATTTTCAAAGCTTTGCTTAATCAGCACCTATGCCAAAGATGTCTCTGTTCTTATTGGCTAGCTTTACTCAGACTACTTTTCTTCAACTCTTAATTGCGTCCCAGTCTTTTTTGCACCTTATCACTGCTCATACTGCGGGCGGCCACGGTGGTGCAGTGGTTAGCATTGCTGCCTCACAGCAAGAGGTTCTCCGGTTCGATCCTCGGCTGAGGTGCCTTCTGTGCGGAGTCTGCATGTCCTCCCTGTGGTCGCGTGGGTTTCCTCCGGGTGCTCCGGTTTCCTCCCACATCCCAAAGACATGCTGCAGGTGGATTGGACACTCTAAATTGGCCCTAGGTGTGCGTGTGAGTGTGCCTTCTGTGGAAGGTTGGGCGCCGGGCTGGCAACTCGACACCGTAAAACTCCACTGCCATTCAATGTGCGGACAAGGTGATCCGCTGTGGCGACCCCTAACCGGGAAAACCCGAAAGAAGAAGAAGAAGAAGAAGATTACAGCTCATACTGCACTAATTTGCTAAACTCTTACACTCCCTGACTCCACCAAGTACAATCCCTCCTTTGTCTATTTTTCTTCTTGCTCATTTCCTTAATTTCTCCTTTCATTTATTTATTTATTTTTTATTTCTTTCTTTATTTATTTATTGCGGTTGTTAACCAGGAAAGTCTACTGGGCCTAGAATGAACCCATTTTCAGTGGAGGCCCAGGGAGAAAAGTTCCACGATAATTACATACAATTAATGCATATAAAATATTAATACACATAAAAATAACAAGCAGTAGAATTACAAACATGGTAAAATAGACTTAATAACAGGTGTACATATCTTTCCATATCTTACCTTATCATATGTTTCATATCTCTCTTGTCAATTTTTAAGCTACATTGTATTGTCTGTCTGTAAATTATTACTAAACTCAAAAATACCCCAGTTTGAGCTCTTCCCTGTGGCCATCATACCATAAATACTTTAATTGTTATTGTATGTTATTTCTCTAGTGAATAATTAGCCAATTTATATTAATGTCTGTTTTTTTTGTGTTAAAATGCTGTGTTCATGTAAGAAATATTTAAAAATCATGCAAATAAGCTCATGTACAAATGTTTTACCCTACAATTATAAATGTGCATCATGTGTAACTTAAATATGGAGCTTTTCTCCCCGAGCCTCTGCTGAAAATGTTTTTTATCCAGTTGGACTTTTCATGGCCAACAAAGACAAAATAAATTAATAAGTACAACTGATGTAGTAGCTCAGAAAAATCACCTTTGCTCTTGTAGATAATATTATCTTGTACCTGAAATATCCTGGATCTGACATTAGCATATTGCTGGATGTTTCAAGACAGTTTAAAGAATTTTCCAGATTTAAAATATGTGAAGGTAAAGTAAAGGCTATGTGCCTTCACATGATTTATTTAGGCACAAGGATTAAAAAGGACTCTGATATGGCAGTTAAGAATATTAAAAAAATAAAGGACTAAAGACTAATCACCATGGACATGGATAGTAAGATACAGGCAACCAGAGCCAGATCCAGCACTAGGCAACCTAGGCAGATGGCCCCCCCCAGAGGTTTTTTAATTAAAAAAGTGACATGTATTTTAAGGGCGTTCTTTAAGAATGTCCATTGGGTCCATGCATGCATTGTTGTTGAAACGTTGCAAGCACACATCTATTGCTTGCTTCTTCCTTTACAGACTTGCATGCATTGTCATCCTATTGCTTCCTTTTTTCTTTCCACGTTCCACACACATTTGCTGGGACCTGCTCCTTCCACCACAGACAGAGGTGGTGTGTGTGTGTGTGTGTGTGTGTGTGTGTGTGTGTGTGTGTGTGTGTGTGTGTGTGTGTGTGTGTGCATGCACGCGTGCGTGTGTGTATGTGTGCATGCATGTAAAATATCCTAGTTAGGGATGCCAGGTTAGTTAATTTCATCAGGCTCAAACCCTGTACATTAATTAAAGGAGATAAGCGCTTGAATCCTCTGTACCAACTATCAAGTTGCTCAAAAGTATGTTTTACAAAGAAGTTGGAGTTTTTGTTCACTCCCTTGTAAATAAATACATGCTAAATTGTAAAAAGCTGAAGGTTGAGTGTTTCTGTGAAATATGACATTTCCAGGCAGTTTTTGATCCCTAATATTAATAACTTTGCAGAGCTAGTAAGGGAGATGGCTAGAAAGGTGCTTGGTATCACATCTGGACAGAGGAAGGATGACAAGGAGACATGGTGGTGGAATGAGGAAGTACAGGAGAGTATACAGAGAAAGAGGTTGGCAAAGAAGAAATGGGATTGTCAGAGAGATGAAGAAAGTAGACAGGAGTACAAGGAGATGAGGTGCATGGCAAAGAGAGAGGTGGTGAAGGCCAAGGATAAGGCATATGAAGAGTTGTATGAAAGGTTGGACACTAAGGAGGGAGAAAAGGACCTGTACTGATTGGCTAGACAGAGGGACCGAGCTAGGAAAGATGTGCAGCAGGTAAAGGTGATAAAGGATAATGAGGGAAACATACTCACAAGCGAGGAGAGTGTGTTGAGGAGATGGAAATAGTACTTTGAGGGGTTGATGAATGAAGAAAATGAGAGGGAGAGAAGGTTGGATGATGTAGGAATAGTGAATCATGAAGTACAATTGATTAGCAAGGAGGAAGTAAGGATAGCTATGAAGAGAATGAAGAATGGAAAGGCTGTTGGCCCAGATGACATATCTGTGGAAGCATGGAGGTGTTTAGGTGAAATGGCAGTGGAGTTTTTAACCAGATTGTTTAATGAAATATTGGAAAGTGAGAGGATGTCTGAGGAATGGAGAAAAAGTGTTTTGGTACCGATTTTTAAGAATAAGGGTGATGTGCAGAGCTGTAGTAACTACAGAGGGATTAAATTGATCAGTCACAGCATGAGGTTATGGGAAAGAGTAGTGGAAGCAAGGTTAAGAAGGGATGTGATGATTAGTGATCAGCAATATGGTTTCATGCCAGGAAAGAGCACTACAGATGCGATCTTTACTCTGAGAGTGTTGATGGAGAAGTACAGAGAATGTCAGAAGGAGTTGCATTGTGTTTTTGTAGACTTAGAGAAATTATATGACAGGGTGCCTAGAGAGGAGTTGTGGTATTGTATGAGGAAGTCGGGAGTATCAGAAAAGTATGTAAGAGTGGTACAGGATATGTACGAGGGTAGTGTGAAAGCGGTAAGGTTTGCGGTGGGAGTGATGGATGCATTTAAGGTGGAGATGGGGTTACATCAAGGATCAGCTCTGAGCCCTTTCTTATTTGCAATGGTGATGGACAGGTTGACAGACGAGATCAGACAGGAGTCCCCGTGGACTATGATGTTTGCAGATGACATTGTGATCTGTAGTGAGAGTAGGGAACAGGTGGAGGAGACCCTGGAGAGATGGAGGTATGCTCTAGAGAGAAGAGGAATGAAGGTCAGCAGGACTAAGACAGAATATATGTGTGTGAATGAGAGGAAGGATAGAGGAATGGTGAGGATGCAAGGAGTAGAGGTGGCAAAGGTGGATGAGTTTAAATACTTGGAGTCAGTAGTTCAGAGTAACAGTGAGTGTAGAAGAGAGGTGAAGAAGAGAGTACAGGCAGGATAGAGTGGGTGGAGAAGAGTGTCAGGAGTGATTTGTGACAGACGAGTACCTGTAAGAGTGAAAGGGAAGGTCTACAAGAGGGTAGTGAGACCAGCTATGTTATATGGGTTGGGAGACAGTGACAAAAAGGCAGGAGTTTGAGCTGGATGTGGCAGAATTAAAGATGTTAAGATTTGCACTGGGTGTGATGAGGGCGGACAAGATTAGGAATAAGTATATTAGAGGGTCAGCTCAGGTTGGAAGGTTTGGAGACAAAGCCAGAGAGGTACAATTACAATGGTTTGGACATGTGCTGAGGAGGGATGCTGAGTATATTGGGAAAAAGATGCTAAGGATGAAGCTACCAGGTAACAGGAAAAGAGAAAGGCTTAAGATAAGGTTTATGGATGTGGTGAGAGAGGACATGCAGGTGGTTGGTGTGACAAAGCAAGATGCAGAGGACAGGAAGAAATGGAAACAGGTGATCTGCTGTGGCGACCCCTAATGGGGACAGCCGAAAGAAGATGATGATGTTGAATATTAATAACTTTGAAAGAGCAATGGTTTGTACTGTAAACAAAATTGAACTGGAGGATGATTATCTAGTCCCTACGTTGGAGAAAGAGTTTGGAAAAGACTTATACTATGCAACTTGCAAATTGTGAACCTTAGGGTTTGTTAACTGCAATCCCTTGTAACCTTGAAGTGCTCCTGCTGTGTAGTACAGTTTCAACCAGTCTGTATGTAGGCTGCAACTGCTGTTTTTGTCCCTAAAATGGAGAAGGTCCTTGTGTGTGTGTGTGTGTGTGTGTGTGTGTGCGTGTGTGTGTGTGTGTGTGTGTGTGCGTGTGTGTGCGTGTGTGCGTGTGTGTGTGTGTGTGTGTGTGTAATGCTCTAGTTAGTTAGGGGTGCTAAGGTTAGTTATTTTGTTCAGGCTCAAACCCTGTACCTTAATTACAGGAAATAAGAGCCTGAATCCTCCACACTAACTACCAAGCTGCTCAAAAATTTGACTTTCAATGCATTTTCAAATAATTGAACTTCAGTGCATTTTCAAGGAATTGTGAGCGTCAAGGAAAGAGGTTTACTGCTGCAGGTGCTAAGTCTGTTTACAATGTGCAATTGTTTTTTTTTTGCAAATGGTCATCACTATTGTGCAATAAAATTTAAAAGCATTGTTAGTAGCACAACAAATAGCATACCTTCTTTTGATGCAGAAGGCTGTGGGTTCTACTCCCACAGCATGTAGATGGATTTCTGATACTATGTTGTATTTTAAGGTGGGGGGTGCTGTAGTTCTGAATATATTCTCCGTTGAATGAGATGCCTAGTAACTATGAAGCTGTTGTCAGTTTGCCATTCATTCTCTATTGCAATATTACCAGCTTACCAATTTTTGTAATGTAACATAGGCAAATTATTCTTCAAGGGCAGCAGCCACTGAATTTGTAGACAAAACAAACTATAAAGTTGTTTGCTAGCAGCAACCTCTTCATTAGTAACAGATCTCTTTAATGTGGAATTATTCAGATGACTTTTATTTCTGCAGAGATTGTGCATATTGACTGATATTGGTGGATTGCAATGACAGAAGTTTGAGTGGCCTTTTATGGATGAAATGTTCTGACTGGGCAGTTTTGTCATTATTGGTTCATAAGTCTTGTTTCATTGCTTACTGGAAAAAAGTTCAAAATTACAACTTTGAAACATACTCTAACAAGTGGTGCTGTATTAAATAAGGAATATAATTTAATACAATCAGGAAGGTGAATCAAAGGACATGTGCAGGAATGCATGCTTCCGTAGAATGGCTGCAGGGTGCCTATGGTTTAAAAACAGCCCAAAGGTAAACTTAATCCTTCACTGGTCAGATGCATTTTCTTTGAATGTGGTTTCAATGACATTTCAATGAATGTGAGTTTCAAGGGCAGAAAAGTTTACTGCTATTGTTAAGTCTGTTTTCATTGTGAGAGTGTATTGCTTTACTTAGCAAGTGTCTATTAGTTTTTGTACTATAATATTTGAAAAAGCTTTAAATTAAATGCAACTATCTGGAATCATTGTAGAACAATGCAAAAATAGTATGTACACTGAAAGGTTTCAAAGTGTCTGTGGTAACTGGGGAGAAATAACCAAGTAATGGGACACTGGAATGGCTAGGGGGTGCTGTGTTTGGGGGTTCCGATCCATTATCCTGCCTAGGCCCCCATTTGTCCATAATCAAGCTCTGCAGTCAACCAAAATGTTTATAATTCCTTTGATCCTGTTCATAGGACCATGCATACTTTTGGCTGGAAGAAATGTCTTTGATGATAATAGAGGTGAAGGAATTTATCTGGGAAGGGAAGAGTGAAGTGATTATTCTTGTTGATAGAGTAGTTAAGGAATACCTGATTTGAAGGAATACCTTATACACGGATGCTATTGGTTTGACTGAACAAATTTTTCATCAAAGAAAGCAGAAGCCAGTGTTTTAAGCAAACATTCAGTTCATTGGATGGGAGTTTTTTTCTCAACAGGTAAGTTTGTGTACGTGTGTGTGTGTGTGTGTGTGTGTGTGTGTGTGTGTGTGTGTGTGTGTGTGTGTGTGTGTGCATGACTGCATATGGATTAGGGTTAAAGTAAGGGTTAGGTAAGGGGTTAGATCTAGTATAGTGAATGTGTGTTGTGTTTGAGTTTGTCTTGTGCAGTGATAGTATTAAGAGAAAATATTTTTTTAAGATGAGGTGTAAAGTTGAACTTGAACTTGATAGCACAGGTAGGCAGGATAGGTGAGCCCATCATATGGAGTGCTAGATACCTAGTCAGATGGCAGTGCTGAGCACACATTTGGATATACATGGGGGTATTGCCCATAGTGGGACAGGACATTGGCCAAGTTGCACATGATGGTGGGGATGATACACCACAAACCTAGTATACACCAACCTCTGGGATGGTATGGGCATGTGCAGGGTGCAAGATTAGGCCCTAGGCAGAAGTGCTTCTCCTACTAACTATACTCAAGTCACCTGAACTGTAGTCCAGGCATTATCTGTTTATGCCACTGGCACAGGCTACAGAAAGAGGGTCTTGAAGGAAGGCAGTTAAACAATGAAAGAAGCATTGATATACAAATCTTAGCCATCTTCTTCAGTTCTGAAAATACCATTAAGAGAAAAAAAAACATTGTAGAGCACTGAGTGTTTCATTTTTTCTCCAAACAGGGGATAAGACAGGCTTGTTAAGCATCTTCCTGAGGTAAGGAAGGCGCATAACACACTTTTGTTAAGCATTCCTCATTGCTGTTAAGCTCTAGTCTCCACTTTGAGCATTAATAGCAGTTAGTGGGAACCACAGAAGAGTGATAAGAAACTGTTGAAATCTTTTTTAGTCTGAAAAAAAGAAAAGAAAAACATCTGAATTAAACGTTTAATAGCTTTCCCATCATTCTTTTGTGGTGGCCACTCTCTGTGTGGCAGCAGTATGTATGTTATACCTTTCCAAGCTGTAAAACACTTAACATTATATCCCTTTTCCCCCTCTGACATTTGTAGTTCATAGGAGTAGTTTAAGCTTCATGTATTGCAAAGAATTATGATTGTGTCTCTCTGGTCATAATGCAGTCCGTTATGTGTGTTGACATGCTTCACCCTCAAGGTGAATTTCTTGAACTGCATGTCTCAGACATATTACAAGCTGGTTATGATCAGAGACCTAATCATAATCTTTTAGGTTGCTTGTTGAAGGATAGCAGTCTAGTGGTGACACAAAAATGTCATTAAGCATGATTAAATTTCCTGGATTAAAATTCATTGTTGACAAAATAGCTAGCACTGTGGATTGACTCAGAAGAGGAACTAAAGGTGGACATCTGTGGGAGGATGGGGATGGTACAGGTTAAGAGCAGCTCATTTGCTCCAGAGTAGTAACTCATTTGGACAGATAAGACCAGATGAGATCAGCTGGTATTGCTGATGGATTTGTGCACCTATCAGTCTGTAGAAACATGGCTGGTCAACATGGAAGTACATTTTCAGTTTTATTTACCATATTCAAGTAAGTGATGCAGTGTAGTATGACAATTCAACTCTACAAATGCTGAACTGCAAACAAGACATACCTCGAAGGGATAATTGTGTCGTATATTTTTAATAAGTTACATTTAATAAGGCATATTTCTTTGGGGTGGGCAATGGTTTCATATTAACAAGCATTAAACTTTATTTTTGAATGCCAATTCAATGCTTTCTTTTCATGCAGGGAGAGTTTGCTAAATTTTGAATACACTTTAATTGCAATACAGACTTTTCTTACTGTGTGGATAACATTGGGATCCCCAATAATTTATATGCTAAGAGAAGTGTCTTGGGGGTGTGACATCTTAACATTAAACATTCCCCGACTGTGCCTGAGTGATTGTTGAGTTCAGTTTTAACAAGTTACGCAGAGCTGGACTTAACCTCTAGGGAGAAAGTAACCTCTGAGAACTGAATAATAAGTGGTGTGTGGTCTGAAGGCATTGGTTATAGAATCACAAAAGACATAGCTAGAACAACAATGGCTTTGGAACAGTATATGCAATCAGTTTTATACTAAGGCTTCACAACATGTGAATAATGAATAAAAATAAAAAAAATGTGGCTGATATGAAGAAAATTCCTCCATGTAAAAATCTGAGTTAGCTTCTAAAGTATTCAGAAACCCTGCTAAGGAAGATCATCTCAGTTTAACTTTAGTGTCAGTGGCTGCAGAGAGGTTAGATAGTGAAAAGTTAGCTCTCTAAATAATATCCATCCTCATACAGTTAACAAACTTTATTAGCTTGGGTCTAATCACAGAAGGGAAAGAACCATTGCAGTTGCAGACAAACTCAGTTGTTAACAACCAACCTGACCAATATCCACAAAAAACAGAAATCACCCACCACCTTTATATGAACTGTGTTATTAAAACAGCAACCTAGCACCTCCTCCCTTAAGAATAAGAAGATGAAACCACAGCATTATACTCAGACTTGCTTAATTTGTCATTTTATTACAAGAAGATCCGCTTCCTGTAACAATAGGGCATCCACATTCTATTTCTTCAATGTCAAAAGGAACTTACTTATTTTAGCTCAGTTCTTAAACCCATTTACATCTAAGGAACAGAATCACAGCATATCCAGGCATTCCTTCACAGAGGATAAGTAAAGTCCAGACATGAGAAGAAAAAAGGAAAACATGCATCCTCAGTATCACAATTAACTGACTCCAAGTTAAGACCCTGAAGGATGGGATATAAAATAGAAGTAACAGGATATAAGCTATGATATTTTACACCAAGAACTACTAACAGGAACATCAGGTGAAAAATAGTGAAAATCCTGAAAACATATTTTGTATAATGGGAGAAGCTAGAGATATGGAACAATTGCTGATGCTGAGTAGAAGAAGTCCTTGAATAACTATTTATTGATGGGAGATGAAATGTAACTATCTAAAGAGGGGGGAGACATCCACAGAAAACAAATGCAAGACATTCTTGGCTCATTAAGGAACAGGAGTTCTGTGCCCCTCTATCCTACACAGAGAGGAAATGCCTGAGAGTTGATAAATCAAACCTACTATTTAACTGTAGCCTCCAAACAGTTTTCATACCTCACAAATGGACAACAGCAACAGTTATCCCTCTGCACAATGGTAGGGCAGCTAATGATCCTGGAAACTACAGACTCATAAGCCTTACTAGTCTAATATGCAAAGCCATGGAAAAATGTATCATGGAAATAATCAGTAATGACATAAGAAAGCTCCAGACACTGGACCCAAACCAATTTGGTTGTGTCAAGGGCAGGTCATGCCTACTCGACCTGATGGACTTCTTTAAAAAAGTCTCCAAAGCAATGGTTGAGGGCAAAATGGTTCACACTGCTTACCTTGATCTGGCCAAGGCATCTGGCACACTACCTGACTTTGGCATTGTTGACACATTCAAGAGGTTAGGTATAAACTCTTATGTTATGCAGTGGATAGCCAGACAGCTCACAAACAGGACCCGGGAAGTTAGAACTAGGGAGCCCACTCTACAAAGAGGCCAGTTACAAGTGGAGTCCCTCAGGGTTTGGTCTTGGGACTGCCCCTTTAGGCCTCTGGCTGTCTAAAGTTGTAGATGATTGCAAATTAGGACTAGTCATAGAATTCCCCACTGACAAAAATGTTCCCCAGGAAGGGCTTACACAGACATTTAATTGGTGTCAGAGCCATTGACTAAAACTAAATGCATAATAGTATCCTTTGGGAAGTCAGCCACCCATGGTGACTATCACATTCATAACACCCCACTAAGAGTTGACTCAGTAGTCGGGGACTTGTGGAAACACATAAACAGTAATCTAGCCTTTGACGATCACATGTCTACAGTAGTGAGGAAATCATTCTGTGTTGTCTAACTTATAAACAAAGGTATGGCATCTAGATCCAGGTAGGTTCTTGTTCCACTGCATTTGGCATTCATCAGACCGATCATTAAGTACAATGTCCCCTTTGATATGCACCTAACCAGACACATCCAACAACTGGAATGTCCACAGAGGTTCTTCACTAAAAAATACAGGGCATGAGTAACATGTCCTGTGCAGACCATCTCAAGGCCCTATGCCTTTATTCTGTCAGGCTGCTGAGGGGAGCTCTATTCCTATTGGCAGACCCCACCTTGATGGACCTCATGCATATCCACAAAACAAACAGCAACAGAATTACACATTCTTAAGACTTAAACCTTGCCTATGATATAAATAGGACCTGCTAGAGAGATAGGTATGTATTCCAGAGACTACCCCTTCTCTGGATCAGGCTCCCTATCCATGTGAGGCAGAGTTCCTCCCAAACCCAATCCATGTGTAACTTGGATAATTGGATGGAGAAAAGGAAATCTATCACTGGTTTGGCATTTATGTCTCTAATACTCACAGGCAACCTGTAAATAGTTAATTTCCCAGGCCCCTGCTTGTAAATTGTTTCATCTTCAGACCCCTACTTATACTTATCAAGGGTACCAGATCTTGTCAGAGATTTGGGATGCATAGATAGGCTTAAAAAGGCCCTTGTGGTCTCTAGCTTAGCACAGAACTATAAACCTGTGAACGTACTACAGGACTGTAAATCACCTGGCTGGCAAACTACATCCTCAGCTGTCTTGATCTTAAAGTATAAAGACAAAAAAAAAAAAAAAGGAGCACAGTTTACTCTAAAGATCAATAACAAACAGCAAAACATACTTGCATAATAAATACTTGGAATGTGACTGTGACATTCCCACTCTGGGCCAGTAATCAAGGAGCTCCACTGGTACTGGAGAAGGACATTCACTTGGAACAAAAAGGGATGCACCCAGTATTTCCAGATGCAGCTCTGCATCAAGCACAGTTTCCCTTAAGAGCATACAGGGAACACACTCAGTCTGGGGTCCGGGTTTCTCTATCTGTCTCCCTCCCCAGTAAGACTTCATACTGGCAAAGCTGTAGGGTTGAGTCCTCAGCTGAGTGTCCAAGCCAAGTCCTCCAGCACCCTCTGTGTGAAAACAGTGCTTTGTGTCCCTGCTCCAAGCAGCACACACACACACACACACACACACACACACACACACACACACACACACACACACACACACACACACACACACACACACACACACACACATGCACACACACTTTGAGATTTGATTTTTCACACACACACACACACACACACACACACACCTGGGAAAGGCTGGCACAGATTTACTAGCTATGCCCCCTTCTGCCCAGACCATAACTTGGTTAAACTGCTACCAGATGCCCTAAAGCCAGCTACTTTAAGGCTCTTGCAAGGGTACCCAATTATACTGAGTGAAAGCTCAAAACATTCAATGACAATTACTTCATTAAGAAAATTGTCAGACAGACATCGTGTTGTCATGCATTTATGAAAAATGAATTTCTGGATAAAGGCTTATAGTGCCTGCATATTTGAACTGCTTCTTACTGAAATTGGTACGCCTTGTTTGCTGTAGCATAGACTAGATCCAGGCCTGCTGAATCTAGCTTTGTTTGTATAACTTGAGCACTAATCCAGGCATTCTTTAAAGTATTCAATTGTATTTATTACTGCTTGGTAGTAACTTGATTAAATTGTAGCTATCATTCTAAGTCTTTTGGATTAAGCACTTGGGATTCAGACCAGTTGTTTTACATTAGGAAGGTTTGTGCCCTGCACTGTGGTGGCAGGACAGGTAGCTTACATCCTTCTAAGTTGGGAACTGCTGATTGAGGGCTCAGTGTCTGTTATTCTAAAAGTGTATTAGTTCTGGTTTAAGCACTTGGGCTTCAGGCCAGTTATTTTACATTAAGAAGGTTCGTGGTCTGCACTCTTGTGGGAGGAGAGGCTGGACTCTGCCCTTCTGAGCTGGGAATTTCTGGTTAAAGGCTTATAGTGCCTGCATATTTGAACTGTTTTTTACTGAAATTGGTACACCTTGTTTGCTGTAGCATAGACTAGATCCAGGCCTGCTGAATCTAGCTTTGTTTGTATGCTTGTTGTTTGTTTGCTTGTTATTTCCCTGAAATGCTAATTCCACCTCAAACGCGGCTTTTCAGCACTTCTGTGGATCCCTAGTGATATCTGCATTGCTTACTGTACTTATTTCCTTGTTTCATTTGAAAGAAAGTTACTGCTTGTCATTTTTGCATTTAAGTTACCTGTAACACATTGCATTTAAGTTACCTGGCACTTGCTCACTAAGTCAGCACTAAAAAATTAAAAGCACTACACCCTCACAAACTCCCCTTGAGTTCCTTGTTCCCCATTGGCCCTTTTTTTCAATTATAAAGGAATTCCCAATACTATTCTAGCATGTCCAAAGGTCAGTTGTCAATCTCCTCTCCGGTCCAGCTGGTGAATCTGGGAATCCTGAGGCAATGTTACAACTGTCTCATGTACACAGACAACCCTCTCCTCCTCCCAACAAATTCCAACACATGTGAGAGATGCAACCATATAGCCAAACTGGAGGCTAAGCTCTCTCAACTCAGTACTGGCGTAACCAGTCAGGAGGAGAAGGAAACCACACAAACTACAATTCCAGTCTCACATAGACCTACCACGACAGCAAACCAAACACATAAACATACAAAAACATACTCGGAGGCTCTGAATAAAAATCTGCCTAAGCAGCAGAGACCTCCAAAGCAGACACCCAAGCAACGGCTACCTCAAAACAAAACACATGCAACACATATCTCACAAAGCCAGTGTGCCGAACAGTCACAGCCCTTAAGGCTAAACAACACACCTGATACACTTGTAATAGGTGACTCTATCGTCAGGCACACTGACGTCCCGCTCACCAGGCTGAACAAGGAGAAGGTCACGGTGAGCTGCCTGTCGGGCTCTAGGATCCGTCACATAACACAAGCACTCAGGTCACTCCAAGCAAGTACAAATATGACTCAGTCATTGTCCATGCTGGTGTGAATGACCTAAGATGTACCTCCCTGGACTACATGAAAAGAGACATAGAGGAGCTCTCTGAGCATGTAGCCCAGGCCGGTATGACCCTGACCTTGAGTAGCATCTTACCCTCACCAAGAATGATGCCACAATATGAAGACAAGATGATCAATTTCAACAATTGGCTTAAGTATTGGTGTCAATCAAAGGGTATCCAATGCCTGTCAGCCTGGGATGACATGCTCGACAAGCCATGATGCTTCGCTAGGGACGGCTTGCACCTGTCACCCCTGGGCTTTCGGATATTGGCAAAGGCTCTTGCTACCCCCATAGTGCCTTTTTTAGGCAAGGCTCAAAGGACAAACCCACCTCCATAGGTATCACAAGGGATAAGAAACTAAGAGTAATGCTACTCAATGCCAGAAGTCTAAACCTCAAGATGCATGCAGTCGAAACTCTCCTCAGCATGGAGAACATCGATATCTGTGCAGTAACAGAAACCTGGTTCAAGGCTCCTGAGAGCACCCCAGCACTACCAGGTTATACCTCATACCATGCTTTTCGGCCCCAAAACTTGGACCAAACCACAAAAGGAGGGGGAGTATCAATATTCGTCAAAGATACCCACACCTCCAGGCTGGTGGCACAGCACAAAGCATCAGAGACTATCCTTGTGCAACTAACAGTGGGTAAAACTGCCTTCCAGTTATAGCCTGCTACAGACCACCCTCCCAAACCCAGGAATCCCACTCGGCCTTCCTGAGAACACTGGAAAATATGAAGGTCTCCCCAAACACCATTATATTGGGTGACTTCAACTACCCAAACATAGACTGGGAGCATTACTCTAGCTCCAACACCCTAGCCCAAAGGTTCCTAGAATTTATAAACTCAAATACTATGGAACAACTTGTTACCACTCCCACAAGAGGGGAAAACATAATGGACCTGATCATCACCAACATGGGGACTCCAGACCAGAAGTGTATCCCTCACTGGTAAGATCAGACCATAAACTAATCTCACTGGATATTCACATCCCAACCCCACCCCCTGCCCAGAAAACCACAGAGAAAAACTTCTCTAAAGCAAATTTCACACTCCTCAAAACCAAGGTGGAATCCTTCAAAGCCCCCAGGCCTGTGGAAAATACGGCCCAGACCGCAGAATCCTTTATAAATGCATTCTATGAACACCTTCAGGAATGCATGGATCATGCAATCCCAAATAAAACCAAGACCCAATCCTCCAAAGGCAGACGTCCTGTCTGGTGGACCCCAGCCATAAACAAACTATACAATGGAAGGAGGAAGCTACTACATGATAGAGCAAAATCCCAAAAAGGGAAGACATCTCTGATCAGTATTAGCAAAAAACTATGGGCACTCATAAAATCGTCTAAGGCCAGCTTTCAGAGTAAAATTGCACAGGACACTAAGGATACTCCCAAGGCTTTCTTTAGTTATGTTAGGAACCTGGGTGGGAATTCCCAGATATGCTCAGAATTAGTCCAAAATGACAAAAAATACAGCAAACCCACAGACATTGCCAACATCCTAGCTGACAGGTTCAGCGCACACACCCCCTCCCCACCAAAAGGGCAATATCTGTCCCAGCAGAGTGCTGCCCCCCTGACATCTCAGATGCTCAGGTAAGAGCCGCCCTCTCCAAAGCAAAAAACACAGCATCAATGGGACGAGACGGTGTCCCCAGCTGCGTCCTACAAGAACTCCAAGAAGAGCTAAACCCAAACATAAAACTACTGTTCAATCTCAGCCTTACTACAGGATATGTACCGAAAGAGTGGCGTACAGCAACAGTGGTCCCTCTCCACAAAGGTGGTGCCTCACTGGATCCTGGAAACTATCGCCTGACTAGCTTGGTCTGCAAAGCTATGGAAAGGATCATCATGGACCTCATAAATAAAGATATTGGGGACCTACAGACACTGGATCCTACCCAGTTCAGCTTTGTTAAGGGCAGATCCTGCCTCTTAAACCTGGTCGATTTCTTTGAAACAGTCACCATGGCCATTGAAGAGGGGAAGGTGGTCCACACAGCCTACCTGGACCTCGTAAAAGCCTTCGACACAATACCCCACTCGGGCATTATAGATAAGCTCACCAACTTAAATATAAACCCCTATGTCACTAGATGGGTTGCAAACTGGCTCAAGGACAGAACCCACATGGTTAAAATTGCTAGAGCCATGTCAGACTCCAAACCAGTTACAAGTGGCATCCCACAAGGCTCAGTCCTGGGACCGGTTCGGTATATATTTCTCGGAGGTACAGGCCAACATGGAAGGACTATGGCTGACCAAGTTCGCAGATGACTGCAAACTGGGTGCCATAATCGACTCTCCAGCCGACACAAGCATCCTCCAAAAGGGCCTCATATAAAACAGACAACTGGTGCCAGAGCCATGGCCTCAAGCTAAACGCCAAAAAGTGTATAGTCATCCCCTTTGGCAAAAACAAAGTGCCCACAAATTACCACATAGGTGGCAATCCATTAAGTACAGAAGAAGTAATTAGGGACCTGGGGACCCAAGTTGATAGCAATCTCTCATTTGACAACCACGTGACCAAAGTGGTTAGAAAAACATTTTATATAGCCCACCTAATCTTGAAGGGATTCACATCTAGATCAGGGGAGGTCATCGTGCCTCTTTACTCATCCCTCATCAGGCCCATAATTGAGTACAATGCCCCTTTGGGGATGTACCTTACCAGACACCTGCAGCAACGGGAAAGACCCCAAAAGTACCTCACCAAGAGGATCAAAGGACTCAAACAGGTGCCATATGCTGCCCGGTTAAAGAAACTCCAGCTCTACTCAGTGGCATACCGCCTGCTCAGAGGCGATCTGTGCCTGATGTATAAAGCCATGTCCAACCAGAATTAATGGACATGCTGCACCTCAGAAAATCCAAATCCCATCGATCTACGCGCTAGAGAGACTTGAACCTCAGCACTGAAATAAATAGGACATGCTGGAGGGACAGATTCATAACCCAGATGCTCCCTTCACTCTGGAATAAAATCCCAGTCCAGGTTAGGCAGAGTCCCCCATTGACTCTCTTCAAGAGAAATCTTGATGAGTGGATGGGAGATCGTAGGTTTACCCTGGGTATCACTTCTGTGTCACTGTTAGACAGAGGCACAGTATACTAACCTCGAAAAAGGGCATAGCAAAATTAATTTAAAATGGGTGGCGAAAACCAAACACACTCTGGCTAGGCTTATAAATGCCCTAGGGCAGATAGCCTAGTATGAACCTATGAACCTATGTACCTATAATCTACCTGCATTAATACCAGATCTCCTTGCAATTGTAATTACTACAACCAAGGCTATATTCTCACAGTCTCCTTATATTCTTAATGCTCCCTTCCCATGCAGGCTCCTTGGTATGGATGGACAGATCCCTGACTATACCCCCAAGCTCAAGATGCTCACCCTGAAGACAGTGCTCCTTCTTCTGCCAGACCACTGCTCCATGGTGACCCTGGACTTGAAGGATTCACATCATCATATCTTCATTGCTCATCATTTCAGGAGATATATGAGATTTGTTGTGTCTGGTTAACATACATTATGAGTTCCCCGCATTTCCATTTGGGCTGTCCAGTGCGCCTCAAGTGTTTACAAAATACCTTGCTCCAGTAGTGGCTCCGGGAGGAGAGGCTAAGGAGCATGTCGAGGGTCACATCTTCCATCAATGCATGCCTGGTGAAGATCAGAGACATATTAGGAATGTCTGTTGAAAGGAGGGTGCAGGATTGCCTGAGGAGATAGATCACTTTCAGAACAGACCAATGTCTCCATGCTGTACTAGTTGTATGGTCACTTCTGGAGTGCTTATATCTTATGTACGGGTGTGCCAGGGCACAAAGTTAAAATCCCTTTAAGGCTGCCTCAATGATAGCTGCACCACAACTGCCATTACATGATTGGAAATGCATGGGCTAGAGTTAAGGAATAAGCCAGATTGCTAGTATGTGTAAGGGATCACTAAAAAGGAACCCCAAGTTCTACTGAGCAATATACTAGGACTTTCCAATACAACAATAAAGTACAAGGAAAGTGATGATAACACAGACATCATTTCACTGCTGATGTGTCACCAATAGTAGCTCCTTTGGTTTGTCTAAAAATATTTATACTTAATAGTCAGACTTGCACATTTAATTCTACCCTTGATAATCTTCTCCTGTTCATTCACAGCGTGAAGCACAAATATTAGGGTTCCTATCAGATGACCGAAGATGCATAATATCGACTGCGTCTTGGTCGAACGTGAAACAATGAAAGCGCAAAATAATGAAGTGGCTTTTAAGCTAGTTACTTTGCCATTTTCGGCACTGTAGTGCGACTTCGGAGTTCGTATATTTAAGTAGAGGGGATGTGGGGTGTTATGTATTATTTAAATTTTCTTTTTCTTTTTTTTTTTGGAACAGTGATTTTTTTTTTCCAAGAGAAAAAAAGCGTTGTTCTGAGCTTTTGAAATTTCTAAGCTTTCACTTACATGGGTTCAATTATTCATCGTTCACTTTTTTAAGCATCCAATGATATAATATAGACCCTAAATATTATATATACCAAATGAAGTAATCCGTTTCCTTTTTTTCTTGCTGTGAATAAATGAAGAACCCAATCAGGTTCAAAATACTCCGCATCAATGTTTCTGAATATACTTGAATGCAAAACCAATATTTGTAAACATACCAATTTTACAGAGTATGGGGGCATCTGACCACGTACACAAGCAGATTATTTTGTTAACGGGCTTCAGGTATGTACTATCAGCACTTGATGAGATGAATCTCTCGATCTGAATTTAGTTCAGCTTTCACGATCTGTCTGATGTTACAGTTGCAATTGCCCATTCTTTATATGAAGAGTAGGCAAAGAAGAGCAATGCAAAGTAACCGGCAGTGCTACAGATTAAATTAACAAATGTAAACAATATCAAATACATCAGCACAGTTAACAGATTCATAAATTATAGTATCCTCATTAATAATGTTTTCCCAAATTCATTTATTGTTAGGGTCAATAAATACTTGGTAAATAATCTTTCTCTCACTGAGCAGTATTAAGAAGCTCTGTTAAACTTTATGCCATTGTGAAGAATGAATGGTGGGTATATGGGCTTATATTACATAGTCAAAGTTCCGTAACTCCGAACACCTAATGGTTGAACCATTATGTTTGAAATTACAGAACTTCGAGTACGTAAAAAAAAATAACTACACAACGGACAAAACAATAACTTGTTGTAAACAGGGGGCAAGCCCCCCTGCACCCCCCACGTGGGGGCCAGTGCCCCCCACACTCCCTGCTACTTAAATATACCAACTCCGAGATTGCACCACATTGAAGTGAATGGAAACCTCCACTTACAGAGATTTCCATTCAAACACTCGAACGTTTACAAATTAGAATGTATGGTCTTGACCATATGTGGTTCGAACTTGTAAAAGTTCGACTACGTGATAGGAACCCAGGTATGCGGCAGATTTTTTTTCTAGGACCATAGTAACTCTGAAATGTTAATCTTGCCAATACAGTATTGAATCACTCCCCCTCAAAACACAAATATATTACAAATATCAGCATATAAACAAGTTCCTTACTACACCCTCTCTTCAAGCACCATTTAATGTGGCATGACAAAACAATTCTCCGGAAGATTTTCTTAAAAAAAAATTGCCATCTTCTCTACAATAAACTCCACCCCCTGATCATGAATTATCTTTCCCACTACCATTCATTCCTCTCCTTCACTTGAAATGCACATGTCCCAAAGAAGCCTCTGCACTACTCGAAAATGTTCCCAACAACAACCCTCCTTAATCTGACAGTATCAACCCCTAGTTCATATCTTCATGCAGAGATCACATGTGTCTTTCTTTCATCCATGTATGAAATCTGTCTCACACAAAAAATTCCACAGATTTGGAAAACAGCTCTTAATAACCCCCACGGAAAGCAAACCTATACAAAAGATACTTCACACTACCATCTAGTATCTATCCTCCCGGGTCTATATTATATCATCGAACGCTTAAAAAAGCGAACGCTGATTGATCGACCTAATTTAAGCGAAAGCTTACAATCTCGAACTGTCAGATCAGTGATTTTTTTCCCAGGGAAAAAAATCGCTGATCCAAAACACATACACACAACACAAGCACACCAAACAAACAGAAATCCACACACATACACCTAAAATCTGATACCTAACCCTACACTAAACTATGCACACACCACTAACTACCCACTTACCTTAATCCAAACCCTAACCCTAAGGTCCGTCACTATCGCACACTCACCTCACTCGCTCCCTAACCCTAACTCACTTAAATCTGCCCTAACCCTCATGTCCACTCAATCGCACACACACCTAACCCGAGCCCTAACCCTAACTCCCCTAAATCACCCTAACACTCACATCCACACAATCGCACACTTACCTGAATCCACCCGGTAACTTTCCACCATAACACTGAAAATACCGAAGCAACAGAAACGGGCAACCGAATTCTTTCCCTAGGAAAAAATTCGAGTTTCTGCTGCTTCGATATTTTGCAATTTCGCGAAAATAATTTCGATCAATCAGCGTTCGCTTTTTTAAGCATTCGAGGATATAATATAGACCCTATCCTCCCAACTGTTGTCAAACTTCTAAAAAAACAGTCTATATACAGTCACTCACTATATGCAGCAGAACTACCTGCTGCCTCCAAACAGTAGAGATTCTGGCCTAGACAAAGTACTATGACAGCACTTTGGTTCCTAGTTGATGACATCCTGAAAAACACTAATAGAGTCCTTCTTACAGCTCCCCCATTTGTAGACCTGATGAAGGCATTTGACTTCATTGACCACTATTTGTACCTACTCAAACTAATTGAAATTGGTATCAT
Organism: Protopterus annectens; assembly: GCF_019279795.1. Taxonomy (NCBI): domain Eukaryota; kingdom Metazoa; phylum Chordata; order Ceratodontiformes; family Protopteridae; genus Protopterus; species Protopterus annectens. The sequence goes on from NC_056751.1 coordinate 588,000,170, forward strand.
GCCTGACAGCATTTCTGGTTTAAAAACATCCTCGCCTACAGACACTTCAGAATTAAAATAGGATCCCCGTTGGAATCTGCACTTGTTATCAAAGTTGTACCAAAAGGATCCATTCTTACCCTCCTCTTCTTCTTCTCCATATTCATTAGCAAACTTCCTTATGACCTCCTGTTTCTCTCACTCATCCTCTATGCTGATGACATTGCCATTTACCAATCAGGTCACTCTCACATGAACATTCTAGTTAGGCTCCAATCAGATGCCTAAGCTCCATCAATGTCTCATAAAGCATAAACTACTTCACAATCTCACCCAAGACTAAAACTATGCTTTTTGTAATTCCACAGAAATTTCAACAAACACCAAACTCTTTAACTATCATTGACTTACATAACCGTATCATAGAAACAGCTTTCATCTTCAAAAACCTAGGGTTATGGCTTGATCAGTTTCTATTCACAGAGAGAAAGTGTGAGCAAAAGTAAAGTTCCTCCTCTTCCAGTCTGAAAAGATCTCCCCTTTTTAATCTGAATCAGCCAGAGGAGCCATTGGCAACTGAGTCTTTGTGTCTCAGCTAGAATATGAACTATCCATTTTTGTATCCATATCCAAGAAGAACAGCATGACACTCTAGACAATCCGCAAGAGCTTCAGCTGATTCATTACAAATTCTCCCCTCCATGAGCATCACTGTTTCACCCTAGGGAAAGCCAAATTGATACATGTAAAACAAAGATTTAGCCTAAAGTTAGAATCCAAACTATCGAAACTACTCCATCTCCAGGCATTTACCCATCTTGTAGCTAAACAACATGACAAAACCTCCTCATACAATGTACAAATACAAATACACTACTCACAAGCCATCCCAACTCTCATTATTTCTAGAATCAAACTTCACAGCCCTGCAGAAACATTCTCCTCTCAGGCACCTATTCCTTGTCAAGTTCTCTTCTTTGACCTAAAGGAAATCAATGCATATTCCAAATTCAGAATGCAACTGAAAAAATACCACTTCATGCAAGCCATATGCTTCTATCCCAGCACAGGGCACATCACATAATACATTATCAGTATCTACTGTACACTTCTCTTTGCCTCTAAAAGAATTACTGAAGGTTGATCCAATTGCATATTATACATTACATTCTGCTTGTTTATTAGAATGTACATATATAGAGGTTCAACAAGCACGCTGCCTTACTGGCACTCAGATAGCAGGGCTCTGCTACTATTCCATGGCAGCCTACCAAAGCTCAGAGTCCCTTCCACTGCCTGTCTGTGGGTGTGATAGACCAATCACCTGGCAGTACAGGGACTGGCTTACAGACTCACAGACAGGACCCTTTCAGTTTTCTAGTGCCATAGTAAGAAAAGGATCTCTTGGAAGACTGCTCCGTACTCTGCATCTCTTCATCTGCTAAGCTCAGATAAGGAACATTTCAGGGTTTTTATTTCCTCCTTCCAGTTTTTTGACAGTGCTTGTGTAGTGCACTATGCTGCTTTCACTATTTTTTTTTCTTATTAGAAAGTTGTTTTTTGTTTGGGCCTTTACTTGACTACACAGTATAAGTCTTATACAGTTAATTTTAAGCTGAATGTTGGTTTCTGGGATTTGTTTTACCCTTCACATTTGTTTTATAGACATTTGTGAACGTTTAAGTGAATTTCTGTTTCAAAGCCATTTTATTTCACTTTCTATCATTATCTACTTCTTCCAGAACTGCTTGTTAGAAGCACCCATTTTTTTCTGTTGACAAAAAGCTTAATTTCAAAATTTTGACAGAAACACTTGCTAGTATTGCAATTTTGTCTTTGGGACTATGATTATTTCAGGTGATTAAGCAGGACTGCAGCATTTTAAATTATGTTTTTCATTTAAATAGCAATTTTTGGCATCATTTTGTATGTTAAACATTTCTGACAAGAGTTTTTCATATGTTTGTTTTTATTTCTTGTCTAATACTGCTTTACAAAAATTGGGGAACTTTTGTGCATGTATTTGTGCTGTGAACCGTGTTACTGAAACTACTGTAATTTTATTCAGTGCAGTGTTCAGCATAGTACCCACGCATAAATAGACTTCTGCTATTTAGAGGGAGAATAATGGCATATGTTCATTTTTACTGGCTGACCATACAACGATTATTTGATATTGCTCTGGATAGTTTTTGTTCCCTGATTTGATGTACTCTGATACAACCCCTTCACCACCATCTACCCCTTTTGCACCTAAAAAACATAAAAGTAAATAAAAAAAAATATGCTTGAGCCTATAGCTTGTGACTCTGTAGTAGCCTTGGGCAGGCTATTGGACCACTTACCTTCTTTTGCCTCCAGGTCCTCTGGTGTGGTGGTAGTACCACAAGTGTGCATGACACAAGGGTCAGACATGTCCTTTGGGGCCATAGCAGTGTCTGGTTCAGCTACAGGAGAACCAAGCTCATTAAGTGCAGTGGAAGTCAGAGGCATAGAATCTGTTGCCAGTGTTGATATGTTTCCCCCTTGGGATTCTCCCACTAGTCTTTTACATGCAAAAAAAGAGGCAGAAGACCCACCACGTTACAGTGCAACAATCTCCAGCTGTGTTTCCACCTAAGCTGTTGGCAATGGCTAGACCCATTATTCAGGCCATTGATTACAGGAAGTAAATTTGGGTTATGAGTAACACCGACATTCCCACCCCCATTCAACCATTCTAGGAGCCTGATTTTGAAGGGGATCTAGAACCGAAGGTTTCAGAAGTGTCAGAGTCTGACCAGTCAGTCTTCTCTGAGGATGAACAGGTTCAGAAACCCAAACAGATGTTTTCTTTTTTCCAAATGCTGGCTAGATTTAAGGATCTATTCAATGGAAGCAATCATCAGCTGCCTGTGATATCAGCAGGGTATATGATCATTTGGAGGATGAGGCCCCAGATGTGACATAAACTGATGCAAGGGGTGTCTGATATGTTCCATATCAACAAGTTCCCCCAAATAAGCAGGATAATTTTAACCTGCCCAGCAAACAGAAGTCCCAACCAAAGAAAAAACAAGACACCAAAATGAAATGATGGCAGGATGAGAACTTCACAAAATCAACCAAGAATGGTTCTTTTCCCAAAAAGGATTACCCCCTTCCAACATACAGTATGACTATGCTGAGGCTCAGTACTCATCATTTCTAAGTTCTCCTCTAGATGCTCCATCTCATAACATAGCTCTGAACAAGGTGGTCTGGCTGTCAGTGGTTTATGACAAATGGGTGCTCAACATTGTCTGTATATGTTACAGGTGGCAGTGGAAGGAACATTCACCTCTGTTCAGGAGGATTCCCTGTCATTCACTGGACTAGTCTTTGTTATTCCCTCCTATTCTTTGACATATGCTGTACTTAGGGGTCATACAGCCAGTCACTCCTTCAGAGAAAATAAAAGGTTTGTAGTCCAGAATTTTCCTGGTCTCAGAAAAGAGCTGTTGTGGAGATAGGTGTTGGACCTATCCTTTCTGAGTATTGTTATCAAGGTCCCCAAGCTCAAGATAATCAGACAGTACTTCCTCACTGATGGACCACTGCTTCATGGTTATTCCAGACTTGAAAGATGCATACCACCATATCCTCATTGCTCACCACTTCAGGAGATATCTGAGATTTGTTGTGCCTGGTTCACACTATCAGTTCTCTGCATTGCCATTCGGACTATCCAGTGCTCCTCAAGTGTTTATGAAATGCTTTGCTCTGATAGTGGTTCACTGCTGAACTCTTGGCATTCACATTTTTCCTTACCTGGTTGACTTGCTGAAATGTGTAGAGTCTATATCCAAGTGTTTGGAATCACTAAAGAAGGTCTTGACTTTACTCTCTCAGCTAGGGTTCAAATTGAACGTTTGGAGGTTGTGCAAGGACTCTTCATGAGGTTCTTAACTAACACCGACAAAAGAATGGTCTTTCTTCCTAAAGACAATGTCCTGTTCTACCACATGATATTTCAGGAATTCTCCAGGAGCAACATCACCTCAGCAAGAGAATTCTTAAAAATTCTAGGACTTATGGTATCCATGATTCTCATGATATCACTGGCCCATCTCCAGATGAGGAAAATTCAAAGGTATGTACAAAATTGTTGGACCCAGCTCCTATACTCCCTGGATGTCTGGTTGCCAGTGCTGGACATCATCATGTAATAGTTGCACTGGTGGAGAGCACAGCTGAGTATCAATCCAGGACCTTTCTTCTTCTCATCTGTTCCAGTGCAGTCTGTCTAGAAAGACTTGTCTAACTTTTTTGGGGGAACTGTGTCAATGGGAGAGCAAGTGCAGGCCACTTGGAAGCCCAAGAAGAATGCACAGATGCATATCAATATCAAAGAAATGTTTGTGATGATTCATACATTTATGGCTCTTCACCAGACTAGCCTTTGTTATTCCCTCCTAATCTCTGACATATTCTGTACTTAGGGGTCATACAGCCAGAATGCACACCTATGGACACTGGATCCTCTTCTTGTAGTGACAGACAACACCACAGTAATGTTGTCCCTCAACAAACAAGGGAGAACAAGATCTTACCCTCTGTGCCAGTTGGCAATCATGGCTTGGAAGCTAGCTTAGCAGCATTCTCTGACTCTTCAGGCATCATCCATCCCATCTGAGCAAAATGTTATGGCAGACAGACTAAGCAGATCCTGGGCAGACCTACAGGAGTGGCAGTTAAAGGCAGTGGTGTTCCTGGATCTAGTCCAGATGTGGGGAATGCCTCATAATGGTCTGTTCACCTCCTTTCACAACAGACAGATGGATAATTTCTGTTTCACAAATCATTCTTGGAGGACAGACACATTCCCGTTTCCTTGGCTGGGAATGTTCCTATGTATGTTTCTACCCTTTCCACTGATTCACAAGGTATTTCTGACAATTCAGAAATAAATGCCAAAGACCATTGTGGTGACCCCTATTGGCCCAGGCAATCTTGGTTTTCCCTTCTAATGGTGTTGGCCAAAGGCAATTACCTCATACTTTCCCACACTCTGGGTTTCCTCACACAGTCTTAGAGGTGACTGCTGCACCCTAGTTTGGAGAAACTGCAACTGGCAGCCTGGATCATTAAGTCTTGACTCCATTTAAGCACTTGTTTCATGAGGATGTGGAGCGGGTGTTAAAGGAGGTCAGAAAATCTGCTACTAGAAACATCTTATGTTTGCAAATGGATTAGGTTTTGTAGGTGGTGTCCAAATGAGAACAGATGTCCCTTGAGGTTAACATCCCTCTGGTCTTGAAGTATTTGTGCTAGTTACTTCAGGATAGCTTGTTGTATGAATCCATAAAGTGCATTTAGTTACCATCTCTGCTTATCTGCCTTTGGACCCCCCCCCCTTCTTCTTCTCTTTTGGTAAAATAGTTCATGAAAGGAATATTGGATATGAGAGTGCCTCACAAGCAAATTCTTTCTTTGTGGGGTCTTTGCTATGTGCTGTAAAAACCGGCCTTATCCCCTTTTGAACCTGTCATTCAGGCTGATCTGAAGCTCTTAACATGGAAAACTGTTTTGCTTTTTGCTTTAACATCTGCAAGGCAAGTGTCTGAGCTTCAAGCTCTCATGGTGGGACAACTTTACTTTATTTTCCAAAGGGATAGGATTGTGTTACAGAGCAACCCCTCTTTCATGATGAAAGTGATCTCAGACGTCAGTCCCAGTCAGTCTACTAACCTCCCTGTGCTCTTTCCAGGACCTAAGACTATCAGAGTAGAGGATACGTCATACCTTGGATGTACAACAGCAGCTCAGGTACTACCTTGACAGAATGAAAGGTTTTAGGAAGATCAAAAGACTTTTTATTTTCTATACAGGATTAAAAAATGGTCAGCCTGGATCTAAGCAAACCATTGCACTTTGGTTGTCCCTTGGTATTTATTTATTGTTCATTTACTGACATTTGTTGACTGGGAATGTCTACTGGGTCAAAAACTCATTGGCCCGTGGAGAAAAGCTCCATTTACAAATCCAAGAAATATTTTAAGATCATATTATATTTACAGAAGTAACCAAAAGTTTTTTTACACAATTTTCTAAAGATTAGAAATACATAGGGTATAACGTTTTATACAGCTCTACAGCATACACAATTTTCTAAAGATTAGTAAAACATATAATGCAAAGATTTATATAATCTGGTTAGTGTTAGTAGTATACATGGATTATTTTTAGTGGCACTCAAAACAGTAGTATTGTTTTGTGTTACACCCATCATGCCAAGGCAAGTCCAGGCAAGGGGCCTTTTCCTCTTCAGTGGCATGCTGGAAGGAGTGGACGATAGTAGTATTCTAGAGGCAGTGACCTGGTCCTCTGTCCATATCTTTATTAAGCAAGCTGAATGTTTTTTGTAGATCCAGAGTGGGCTTCGCTTGGACCATTGCCAGGGGCTCCTGGACCCGTATCCTTCTTCCTCCCATGTTGGATAATCTTTGGGAATCTACACAAATGCCAGTAAGGCAGTGTGTTTATTAATCACTGATGACCTGTTTGTCTTTCATATATCAATGGTCTAGCTACATCCTACGTGAATTATGCTAGTACAAGGCAATTTCTCTCTGAGTACTGCAAATTGTAGGTCCACAAATTTTATTTTATTTGTGGCTGTCTGCAGACTATCCAAGAAGCCTTAGAATGCTACAATGTGCTACATTTCTCCATGTTACATAAGAAGATCTCAAAGTTTATATTTATTTATTTATATTTGTTTACCAGGGTAATAAACAGATCGATATAGGCTAATTTTATGTTCATGTTTTATTTGGAAGTTAATATTATGCTGTTTTTTACTGCTTCAACGCTGTGAAATTAAAACAGATTTTTATCTGTGTGCCAGAAGTGCTTATTGGTGAAACAGAAATCGTACTTTTGCTTTTGTATTCCAGTGGAATTTTTTGACTTCTATTTGGAACGGGTGCTGCTGGCTTTTTGGTTGAAGTATTATAATTTTATGTTCAGTCCAGATGAAATACTAAATATTTCAAAAATACAAAGAGGCAGAAATGTTAGCAGTTTAGATTAGTCACGCAGAAAAAAAGTACGGTTGCATAAGGCCTACATACCTGTAATGGATCCCTTTCAGAAGCTCGACTCTTCAGAAAGTCAAACCTCATATGGTTGAGACCATATGATCGATTTGTTTGAGAGTTGAAGCTTTTGAATGGAGACCACAGTACAGTGGGGATCGGGGAATTTACCCTTTTCCCCACTGTAGTGTGATCTTGGAGTTGGTATTTATAATATACAGGAGGTGTGGGGTTGCAGGAGGGGTTGTCCCCCCTGCAAAAGCAGATTTCTGTTGCTTTCTGAAGTGTGGCTTTCAAAAAGGTCAGTCTTATGGTCAACCATATGAATTTTGCCTTTTTGAAAAGTTGAGTTTCTGAATGGGATCCTCTGTACCAGTAGATGTTCATAGAACATACTGCAGTAGGAATTCCTTTCCTGGAGAGTATATTTTCCTGCTCAGAACTATAGTCATACCTGCATTTGTAACATGCAAGGAAAGTCCTGCCATTTCTCCCCGGATATCTCTTAGGGTTTTGCATGCCAAGTGGTTCAAGCTCACATAGACAGCTGCAATACCATTGTTATATTTGCTGGGTGAAAGGGCCTAAAGGGCCCTTGAGACATGACAGATCCTGGCACCTGAAAGACAACTCACTATTATCTTCTGTTTGTCCAGCATAGTCTGTCGAGAATCAATGTGTCTGACTATGGAGTCACTGATCCCTAAAACAAAATAAATTGGTGATAGGAATTCAGAAGATTTTAATCTTGGATACCCTTTTTGGAAGTGTGCCACAAGGTGATGTACTGTTAACTTTTTAATGAGACATAGTCTTAGTGTTGTGTGTAGCAGGCTTTGACAAGTATTTTTTCACCCTCTGCATAAGACATTTTAGCGTTGGTTGGTGCAGAGTGTTGTGGAAGTGTGCATTGCTCACAGTAAGTGTTTTTGTGAGAGTTAGGCCTCCATTTTAGTTAAATGTCCATATCTCTTATGGACAAAATATCTTATACTAAGTTAAATGTCATTATCTGCAAGCATCAAGCAGTTGCTACATTGCCTATGGATATCAACTACAATGAGGTTGGCAACAGAAAGAGATAAGCAAGCTGACATTTTATTTCAGTGCAGAGATTTGGAGAATTTGTTAGAATTATATAGAATACTAAATTCAGTTAACTGAAATAGTTATTGGACTATACTGTGAAGTACAACAACTAACTGTGCTAAGTAAGTATTGAATATGTGTTATACAGAGCAAATACCAACTGTTAAGGTGACATGGATCAACTGTGATCCATGTACAGTGAAGTAAAGTAAAGCATTTATGGACTTAATCTAAGCCTCTCCACTGGTTACATTCCTGAAGCCTGGAAAACAGTCACTGTAGTGCCATTACACAAGGGTGGCCCATCATCAGACTCCAGTAACGATAGATCCATTAGTCTCACTAGCCTCACATGCAAAGATACATCTCAGACCTCATTAATCTGGACATTGAAAGTCAGTTTAGCTTTGTCAGGGGAAGGTCCTGCCTCCTCTTTAAGCTCATTCATTTCTTTGTAAAAGTCACTGCAGCAGTGGATAGTAGTTTTGCAGTGCATACAGCATATCTGGACCTGGCTAAGGCCTTTGCCACTAATTCACATGCAAGCATTATTGCTAAACTTGTAAATCTTAATATAAATCCTTATGTTGTGCAGTTGATAATTAACTGGTTGTGTGAGATAACCCATTTCGTTAGACTTGCATGCACCACTTTTGAAAGAAAGAAATTTACCAGTGGTATACCACAGGGCTCAATGTAGGGGCCCTTTCCTTTTAGGCATCTATGGCTCAGACTTCCAAGCCAGAATTCATGGTCTATGGTTATGCCATTTTGCAGATGACTATACATTTGGAGTTGTTTCTTGATTTTTTTCCCACCGACTTACAATTGTTCCAAGATGGGTTAGGCCATGTTAGCTATTGGTGCAAAGAAAATCTCTTAAATTAAATGTAAAAAATGTAGTATAGTTAGTTTTGGTAAACAAAACATTTCCCCATACCATATAGGCAACACACACCCCAATCAGACACTACTGTAAGAGATCTATGCACTCTTGTAAATAGTTCCTTATATTTTGACCATCATATCTCCACTGTAGTTTGAAAAGCCTATTCCATATTAGATATCAGGAATGTGTGCTATTACTGTGTATTAAAATAAAATAATATGTTTATTAGCTTATATTTTGTCATAGTAAGCAAACTACTGAACTCCTGGATTATCCCCCAATCAGACGTCTCCTGTAGTTCCTCTGTCAGGGTCTGCTTAACTTCTTCAGGCACACTTTAAGGGAGCTGTTTAATGGTCCACTGAAGTCTTGCATCTACCTGGTGTGTCACCAGATGAGTGTGCCCTGGCTTATAAGTAAACATTTTCCTCAAATACTAGCTCTCCTGAACTTGGATAGGAAATAGCTGCACATGTCCTTCTTGCTACCCCAACACTTATTTTATTTTATTTCTCTGAGTTTTCTGCCTCTCGCCTTTCCTGTCTCCCCCTGATTTGACTCATGCATTACTTTCCTTCACATACCATGCTCAACAATTGTACATATTGCAACTTTCAGTTTTCTAGTGCCACAGTAAAAGAAGGATTCCTTATATATTTTCTCCAAAGAACCATTATTCAATACGATGTTATGACAAAGGGTAGGTACACTTTTTATCATACCTCTCAACCTGCAGATATTAAAAATTGGAACAATGGTCCTTGAAAAATAGGTAATTTGGGCATCTAATTAGCATAAAATTTGAATATCAAATAGTACATAACTCTTCCCTCTTCCAGGAAGAATGTGGGAGGAGTGACAAAAAAGTATGGAAAAACATAAGCACATCATCAAAGAGACTGTAAAATCTCTAAACTTTAAAGAACTGTATTGCACAGTACTACCAGGAAAGGTCATTTATTTTCACTTCTGAAAAAAGCAAAGTGTAAAGTGTGTGTTCTCTTACTATAAATTATTGATGCCACTAGTATGTTGTAGTACAGTTTTCTATGTTCTGGACAACTTCAAAAATTATGTGTTATGAGGGGATTCAGAAAAGTATGTGAAGTGGTAAATCAAGCCTAAAATAGGGACATACCTCCAAAAATAGACGCCTCCCACCACTCAGCACATACACCTTGTGTTTCACTTCTCGGGGATCATTTAATTCCTATCTGTAACTGAAACAAGCATTTCTCCTCCACTCTGCTGAATTGGTAGCATTCTGTCACAAGTCTTAGTCATATCATTACAGTATTTGGATTTTGAATGAATACAGGTGTTTGCTTCATGCTGCCTGGGACTGACTATTGCACAGTTCTTTCCTATAACCTTAAACTCCATATCAACAAGAGAAGCAAAAGAAAACTGTACCTCTCTATCACTCTTCAAAATAAGTCTGGTTTTATCGTCTGATACAGTAACTGGAGTGATACAGAAAACCAGATGGCTAATCAAACCAGTTTTGGATTGAAAACCCTGTTGAGTCCCAGCAACAGCGACTGACTACTGAAGGAGTGCAAGCAGTTTGAGCTGTGAGCCATACAGGAAGCATAGAGCTGCAGTTATTATTAATAAGGTACCCAATAATACTGTACTTGTACGCTCTATGGGAGCAAGAATATTATAGGAAATGCCTCAAACTTTGCTTTAGTGTTCTTAGGCAAAACTTTAGGTCATATAAGGCATAATGTGGAGGTAAAGCTCTCTCCAATCGGCCTAAGCAGACCATCTCAAAAAACTCCAGCTTTATTCCGTCACATATCGCCTACTCAGAAGTGATCTCTGCCTAACATACAAAGCTATGTCAAACCCAGAGCTGTTGGACATGCTCCACTTAAAGAAATCCCAATCCCTCCGAGCTACACGCTCTAGGGACCTAAACCTTGTCACCACAATAAACAGAACATGCCGGAGGGATAGATTCCTGTCCCAGAGACTTCCCATACGCTGGAATAAACTACCTATCTATATCAAACAAAGCTCCTTATTAGCACTCTTCAAGAAAAATCTTGATGATTGTATGGGAATTAGGAAATTCACCCCGGGGATCACCTCTGTGGTTCTGCTTGGCAGTGGCACAGGAAAATAATTTTCTTGGGTGGCAAAAGCCAGGGTACCTTTTTGGCTGGGCTTGTATAGGCCCCAGGGCTGATAGCTTAATACCTACCTATGAACCTATGACCCTGTCATAGCCTAGTGAGGGAGCAGGGCTCTTTTGAGCAGCCTTCTCTCTATACTCTGTTTCATATAGATGCCTCCATATGGATCTGTGTTTGGTTTTTTGACACATGAGAGATCGAACCCACTGTGACCTTCTGTTCTTTTTCATAATAAATAGTCCCTCAAATACCAGATTAAAAAAGCTAAACCTTCATCAACAGATAAATAAGACATGTATTGTGATAGCTTCATATTCCAACATAGCCCCCACCACTGGAACAAATGTACACTACAGTAGAACCCTTGCCACCTTGAAAGTAAACCTAGATAATTGAATAGACAGTCTCAGTTTCTCTCCCAGACTATTTTTCATTGCCCTCATTGAGGCTGGGGGAACTTTAAAATATGGATAGACTTGATTGCCTGTACTTACCTATGAACCTAATATCACTCAGCTGATATCATACATTAAGAGGCAAATCTGCTAGTACCCTTAGATAGAGCGCAGTGGTTAAGAAATGTACAAGGAGTAAAGCAGGCTAAGATCCATAGCAATAGTTTAAAATCTGCAATGCAGGACATGAACTAACTGGAATACAATTTATGTAGAAACAAGAAGTGGCTAGTGCAATCCAAGCAGCATCTTCACCCGTGGATTCAACTCAGGAAAGAGAAGTGTTGAAGGAACAGATATTATATGTCTGCTGAAACTGTCAAGGATGCAGATCCAAAGACGTGGCTGTTCATAGATTCATAGGTTCACATTAAGCATACTGCTGATTGGCCATAAGGTGCTTAGCTTTGACACCCCTTGAAAATGAGAGTTTATCAGTTATTGCTGATAAGTATCTTATTAACACATATCCCATGTATGAATTTATGTTTTTTCTATTCAGTCATTAAGCCTAGCTTTGAAAGCATATAGGAAGTTAATTTGACATGTACTAAAAGTTTATTTCAAAGACGGGAACTTAAGGGTAGGGTCTTCAGTGCTTCAAGGACTTAACAGGGGTCACCACTCAAAAGTCTATACAAGACATTGTAGAGGAATAGCACCACTAATCTTTCAAGGTAGCTTTGATTGTATAGTCCAGAAACATTCTTGGCCAGAAACATTTGGGGCCTTTCAAGCTGGTCAAGGTGCCATGTGAGGTGCAGTCCAAATATTAATTGTAATTGTATTCCAAGATAACTTTAATAAAGAAAGAGGAGAGAGGGACCATGACTGCACAGGCCACAGAGGAGGTATTTACAGATCATCTGAATAAGGTGGAAATACTTTCTAACCATAGCTAAGACATTTCAGACAAAAAAATATTATTATCAGCATAGGTAAGTTCCAGACAGGAGTAGCACCAGTGTGGCAAGTGAAGCCAGTGGCACAATTCCCAGATATAACTACAGTGCATATTTGGAAAATAAAATAAGCACATAGCTATCACATTAGGTGTGGCAGGATCTGGACTTGTAGGAGTATCTGAGAGTCTGAGGGGGACTTAACAACTCTGTGCATTTTGTGGTTGTCACAGATTTAGTCACAGTCCTCTGAAATCTGCTTTCTCTTCTGAGACATAGATGCCAGGCTGTAGGTGGATATTTAAGAGCCCTATGTAACCCCATTGATGACACTACTCTGGCTGGAGGAGGTATCCTATCAAAAAGACTATATGTGGATTTATGCTATGTTGAAATAATTTAGCTATGATACCAGTGTTTGGGATAGTGTCAAAGTCCTTGGATAGGTCAAGGTAAGTAGACTAGACTGTCAGGCTCTAGTCCAGTGCTTCACTGATCCATTTGAAAATTGACTAATTTTAATAGACACACCCTACCTTTTACAAATCCAAAATGGTTTGGATGCATGGCGTATAGGTCACATATGTCACTGCTTATCAGCATGGTAATTTATATAATTTCTACAGTCTATCATGGGGCCACCTTTGTTTAATAATACTAACATGGCTGCTCTTTTTTAGGAATGTAGCCCATGGAGAGACTTAAAGATCAGGTTCAGGCTGGGGAAACTGAATGCCCAACCTGCATTCAGTTTCAATCATTGTGAGAAGATTGTTGGTGGATAGTGGTGCACTTAAATCTATTTTCACATAAAGTCAAGGCTTTTCTGTGAGAAAAGTACTTTCAAAGCTTCACTGTTACTGTCAGCTCTCTCCATCCCTCTGGATGTGCTGCTGTGGTGGGTCTTCCTAATGTCATCCAGTCGGGGCAGAAGATTTACTGACTCCGTTTCTGCCTTTGAAAACAGCATTTTCAAACATAATTTCTTGGGTAATATTTACCTATGTTTATGTTATACTAATGGCAATGTTGTAGTGTACTGGCTCACCACATGTGCAGTAGCAAACCCCGCCCAAACCCTGCCCCAGACGGTTGACACCAGTCTGGATTAATGAATATTCATTATGATGTGGTTCTCAGCAGCATGAATATTCATTCTTCTTTCATCATCATGCTTGCATTATGCATGCATGCGGAATCCTGCTTCACTCAAATAGGGAAGGCACAATAATGATCCACAATGGAGGAGGAGTGTAAAGAAACCCAGTTAGACCCTTCCCAGTTTTTAACAGTAAGGTGGATTAATGTTATTGCAGTTCCTGTATGGAATGTTTTGGTCATCGCTTTATGAGTTATAGTTACCAATGACAATAGTGACAGCAGTGGAGTCCTAATGGACGACTCAAATATCATTGTACATGGGAGTGGTCAGGGTTCCTCATGAAACTCTCTTTGCACTGCTACCTGCCCAATGTGGGCAGTTCGTCCTGGCAGTAGTTTGGCAGCATTACAATGGGTCCCTATAAACCTCATATTTGGCTCACTGAAAATCACTCCTCACATGCCTACTTGGGCTGACTGGGCTTAGAACTGTAGGAGTGGACTGCACTTGTTTAGAAGTAATGCAGGAGCAACTGCACTTGTAATGGGAATGCTGACAGGAACACTATGTCATTAGGCATTATTGGTCCCCCATTTAGGTGGCCTTATCTTTGCTTACTTGGAATGTATATTGGTTAGCAGATAACAACAAGAATGTTCAGAGAGAGCTATCCCATATTAAAACCACAGATAATTATGCTCCTGAAAACTCACCTAACACAATAGAAACATCAACAGTTACAAGTAAAAGGCTTTAAATAGGCATATATTTCCTCATTTCAGGAAGCCAGGAAGAGAGGCATGCATATTTATGTAGGTACGCATTTAGCAGTAGAGGAAAACTCAGTTTACAAATTAGGTAGGTGTGTTGGGATAAAACATCTTTATCAAGATAAATGCTAACATTAGACTCTGCATACCACCAAAAGCCAGCTGGAAAAGTATGAGATCAATGTTAAATGACCTCCTTAGTTTCCACCAAGAAATTTTGGTGCTGGATGGGAACAGGAATATAGTTACTAATAGGAGAGATGTTGAAAGGGGACCTAGACACCAGTCAGTTTCTAGGGAAGGTCAGCTATTAGCAAGTTACCTTAAAAGTTTGGGGCTAATAATGTATCTAGGAGCTAGAGGAAAATAGATTTTACCTTCTACTCTCTCAAGCATCAGGCTGGAGCAAGATCAGATTAAATCTAAAACTCCCAAGAACATCTGTACATGGTTCAGAATGAGAAGAAAGGATCACAGACAATAATCAGATAGCTTGGATCAACTTAAGGGAAAAACTATCGTTGGAATTGCGAGGTGCTAAATGACACATTTTCAAAAGCATCCTTATTTTAGGTAGATTCATATGCCCTCATGTTCCTATGCATGCATTTTACAGATGTCTTTTGAAAGAGTTTTATTGAAACAACTGTTGTCACAGGAGCAAACAGTACTCAGAGCTGCTCATCTACATTCATTATATGCATGATGTCACGGGCTAATATGCATGGCATGCCAATCATGCCTCATTTCCATACATTGTGCTTGTCAATCACCATGGCCATGCCCACTCCTGCACGAAACTGCCGGTGAGCCAGTACACTACAACATCACCACACTAATTTACCTATTTCCCATTTACACACATTTCCATGCCACAAATATAAAATGGGAATGGGCATATCTCTTTTTTCCAACATGTAACTGTTCATAGTAACTACCTACAGTGGGCAAAATGACAAAACAGACACTCACACAATAATGAATACAGCTGCACAGCTTTGTGTAGTCATTAAATGTTAATTTTATCTTGTTTTCCATTCCTGACTGTGTTCATAATTGTATGTGTATGTCTGTCTGTGTCTGTGTGCATGTGTTTGTGTTATGTGTTTTTTTTAAACAGATGAAGGTGAGTGGAAGACCATCTGCAAGCCCAATCTTACATCATCACTCTGCTGTGCTTGATGACATAGGAACATATAGTCCCTAAACAACTGCTCTGGAATACCCCTGATTTCAATGGAACTTTAAACAGAGAGATTACAAAATTTTCGGGCAGAATCTTAATTTTTTATTGTGGAATTGACAAACTGTGAAAGTGTCTATGTTGCAAGCTGCTAAAATGGTAAGAACTACTATTGCATATCATATGATCTTTAAGCTGAAGAGGTTTACAAAGAGTTTAGCTAAGTGGTACTTGGCACTTACTGTGAAGACTGGTAGAGATGGGTGAAGGCTGCCAGCCTAGCCAGATAGAATTTTATACATAATTCTATCATTTGTAAATATAAATGTAAACTACTGGCTTGTTGTCTTAAATGTAAAGAAATACTGTTACATGTGGAACTGGAAATAAATGTGACAACAGTGCACTCTACTGATTAAAGTAAAGCATGTGGTGACCCTTTGAAGTAGACAGTGGTGCCAAAAAGTCTAGATGAGAAATTATTTCTATTGTTTTAACCAAGAGTTATATTGCTAGATTTAAACATGCAAATGTATTTTTATTGCTCTGTTCCTGACCAGCTGCAAGATTAGAAAAGGGAGCTGTTAGGAATGTAAATGCAGTTAATGTGTAGTCTGGTAACTCCAGGAAAGTGAAAGAGTGATGTAAATTTTATCAGAACTGCAGTTTCAATTTAAACAGAGATCCAGAGATTATTAAGCATTTTTGTCTTGATCATCCAACTCACAGCACTGCCTCTTGCTCACATGTAAGTTATCTTATAGGTTCATAGGTAGGTACTAGGCTATCTGCCCATGGGCATTTATAAGCCTAGCCAGAGTGTGTCGGCTTTTGCTGCCCCATTGATTAATTAACTGATCCTCTGTCAAGCAGAGCCAATGAAGTGATCCCATGGGTGTATTTTCTGTTACCCATCCACTCGTCAAGGTTTCTGTTGAACAGTGTTAGTGAGGGGCTCTGCCTGATGTAATTTGGAATTTTGTTCCAAAGCATGGGGAGTCTCTGTGACAGGAATCTATCTCTCCAGCATGTTCTATTTATTGTTGTAGTGAGGTTTAGCTCACTAGAGCTCGTGGCTCACAGTGACTTGGATTTCTTTAGGTGGAGCATATCCATCAATTCTGAGTTGGACATGGCTTTGTAAGTCAGGCAGAGATCACCTCTGAGTAAGCGATATGCCACTGAGTACAGCCGGAGTTTTTTCAGTCAGGCTGATAGGACATATGTTTGAGGCCAGTAATCCTCTTGGTGAGGTACTTTTGTGGTCTTTCCAGCTGTTGGAAGTGTCTTGTGAGGTGCATCCCAAATGGGGCATTGTACTCTATGATAGACATGTGTTTTCTTTTAGAGATAGGTAGAACTAGCGAGATTAGACTAAGTGTTTTTCTGAGATGTCAGAACAGTACTATTGAATTATTTTAAGTATTTCTGTGTGATCTCTGAACTCTTTTGGCTAGCACTGTGTAGTAGAAAGTATTGTCTTGTGGTTTTGATTGTTTATTATTAAATATTTTAAAACCTTGTGTAGAGATAAGTTAAGCTCTAAGAGTACAATGCATGTATATAACGATCCTGTACCAGGTCACTCTAATAAGCCTTGAGACTTTTTAGTCATACTACCAATTGGATAATAATATTGCACAGTAATAATTGGACACCCCTTTAAGGGCCTTTGAGTAGCTGATAAATATTAGCTGGGTGGTGGCAGTAATTACTACCATATAGTCTGGTAAAAGGGGCACAGCTGGAGAACCTGTGCCAGCCTTCCCCAGAAGTGTCTGTGTAGTTGTGTAAACTCTTATCTCAAAGTGTGTGTGTGTCAGCTACTTGGGCAGGGACACAAAGCACTGGTTGGACAGAGAGGGTACTGAAGATTTTAGCTTGTCCAGCTAGGCTGAGATCTGGATCCTATAGCTGTGCCAGTGGGGAGTCTTATTGGGGACCTGGGGAGCAAGGGAATGACCAGCCCCAAACTAACTGTGATCTCTGTGTGCTCTTAAGGGAAATTGCATTTTACTGTGGGTATTTGTTATACTTTCCTCTCGTATGAGACACCCTCTCTCATGTTAGTGGTCAGGATTGAGGCTCCTTGATTGCTGGGCCAGGGCATGGGTGTCACACTTACTAGCACACAGCAGAGGATATTAATCAGGCTTCAAGGAACTAATATTTTTAGTTTTGTATAGTGTACATATATCCTGGTCTACAGTGATCTTGGAAGGAAGGTGTGTAGGGACAGAACAACTGGGTGGTTGGGAGAGCATAATGTTGTTGTTGAGTCTTTCAGCTTTTCCCGGTTAGGGGTCGCCACAGCGGAACTCCCGTCCGCTAATGATTGGTAGTTGATTTTTATGTGCCGAGTTACCAGCCCTGATGCACAACCTTCAACGAAGGTACGCCCATTCACGCATGTCTCCACGCAGAAGACGCACTAGCTGAGAATTGAACCGGACAACGTCTTACTGTGAGGTGACAACGCTACCGCAGCACCATTGGGAGAGCATAATATATGTGCTTCATTTATCAGTGAGGACATTGGCAATAACGTCATGATTGGAGTGGGCGTTTCCCTTAGAAATAAGTCCAGTATAATAATGGGCAGCATCAAGGATTTGTGCTTGTATTTAGAGTTAGCCGTGACCTTGAATTCATACCAGCATCAAGGATTTGTGGTTGTATTTAGAGTTAGCAGTGATCTTGAATTCATACCAGCATCAAGGATTTGTGGTTGTATTTAGAGTTAGCCGTGACCTTGAATTCATACCTGCCCATGTACTCCTTGATAGTGTGATTGTGGTTTTATTTATTCATTTTAAGAACCTTCATGTTGGCACAGTGGGAATACGTTACAGATAACATGAGTTTTTTTCTTTTTGTTGTATAACTTGTTTATATGTAAATTCCAACATGTGGGCCTATTTCTGACTTTACCATTATCCTCATCATAGATAGGAAGCATTTGTTCACAAGGAATGTCCAAATGAGAGATTTGCTACCATAAAATAGCCTGTTTTGCTGCCAGTTTCCAACATAGATCCCACCACTGTACAACCTTAGACAGTTACAGTGCTTGGAGCTACTAAACCTACTTGCTTTCAACCAACTCTCTATTGCTTACAACACCTTACACCAACCAGAAACCTGTCCAGCACTGAGCAACCTAGTACAACCTTACTACACTACTCACACCCTTTGCTCATCCAACAAACTACTTCTAAAACCTAAGAAATCCTGCAACACTTTTGGTGATTCCTTATTTCCAAATCAAATTGCAAAAATTTGGAACAACATTCCCCAAGATATTCTAAATTCCCCTACTTCCTTCAAATTCAAATTCCTTCTTAAAGAACATTTGAACAAGAATTGGCTATGCTCCTATATTACCTCTGGATAACTTTTCACTATGGCTTCTTATACCTTCATTTCTCCTCCTACCTTCTCTCACCTTTGACGATTACCTAATATTAGTCTTCTACTAAATCTTTCTTCGTCTAACACTTTTTGCACCTAAACTCTCTGCTGATGTAGCATAGCTTGTATTTGTTAAAACTGGTCCTTGTAGACATCTGTATATATTGTAACTGTGTCAATTTGTTTTATTCCTATTATGACGTCAGTGCACTGGCCCAGTGATCAAAGAGCCTCAATCCTCACCACTAACACCAGTGAGGGGCATCCATATTGGGAAGGATACTAAATACACACACAGTAAAGTACAATTTCCCTTAAGAGCACATAGAGATCACAGTCAGTCTGGGGCTGGTTTCTCCCTTTCTCTCCAGATCCCCAATAAGACTCCCCACTGGCACAGCTATAGGGTACAGATCTTAGCCTAGTGGCCAAGCTAAAACCTCCAGCACCCTCTCTGTCCAACCAGTGCTTCATGTCCCCGCCCAAGTAGCTGACACACACACACACATTAAGATATGAGTTATACACAAGCACACAGACACTCCTGGGGAAGGCTGGCACAGGTTCTCCATACTGTAAAGTAGTACCAGCTGCCACCAACCACTAATATCAGCTACTAAAAAGGCAATTTCACTGTGTAATATTACTGATATCCAAACAATCCAAAAAGCAAGAAAGCCAGCACCAAGGTGTATAAGGTGTAACTTTATTAACAAGTTAACACACATAGACAGACCGGTTTCGGCATAAGTTAAAAACCTTCCTCAGTGTAACTATAAATGAGACTGAGCACTCCTTATATGCACACACCCATTTGCAAAAAAGAAAAGTCATTGGTTGCTCACAATTGCTCATTCAATCCAGGAGGAATTAAACCTCTTAGTTTAATTATCCATCTTTTTTCTTTATTATTAAGTATATTGTGCCAGCCAATTTTATTTGTTCTATCCCCCTTAATGATATCAATGACAGTGAATCTAAATGATGCTGAAGGATGGATGACCACATGTTTATATCATGCATTGGTAAGCTTTTTCAATTTAATGTAACTTAAATGCTGACTGATCCTGAATTTCACAGGCCTAGATGTCTGGCCCACATAAAAGGCTGAGCATGAACAGGTGGCTAAATATATGACCCAATCAGATGAATAGTTAGCAAAAAATTTTATGTCATATACATGACTAGTATTATGACTACTGAAAGTTTTCATCTGATTAAGCCTATTACAATGAACACAATGGCCACAACTGTAGCAGCCCTGAAGTACATCTCCCATTAGTGTGGATTGTTGAAGAGGGGCAACCATCTGGGCTCCTACCTTATAATGATTAAAGTGGGATGTCAAAGTCCTGCCCCTCCTGAAACCAAATCGACATTTGTCATCAATAAGCATCCTAATCTTCTCATCTGCCTATAAGATGTTCCAGTTCTGTTGTACAACCTCACAATCCACACTAATTAATCAATGTTTTTCATCCTCGGGCAACCCATGTGATTGTTATTATTGAGATATAAGCTTTAGTGTACACATATTATTTTATTTTCAAATCAAATAAAGCGTTAATGTATTCACAAAGTAAAAATGTTCAAGTGATACAAAACACATAAACTGCATATGAATATGAATAAATACGATGTCCACAATATGTAGAAAACTCAAATAAATTATTAATGGAGCAATACAGCCCATAGATAAATGCAGAGAACAGAATGGCTCCACAGTTAGAGAGAAGCCTTTACCAATAATAATGATCTTATAGTCCAGGTTGTCCATGTGATGTAATTCGTAAAAAACAGAAGGAATACTGATCGTTACAGCTTCTGGAACCCAAGTTGATACAAGCAATGTCATAAACA
This sequence comes from Protopterus annectens, assembly GCF_019279795.1. Taxonomy (NCBI): domain Eukaryota; kingdom Metazoa; phylum Chordata; order Ceratodontiformes; family Protopteridae; genus Protopterus; species Protopterus annectens. The sequence continues at coordinate 588,021,009 of NC_056751.1, forward strand.
TTTATTCTGTGGTATTATCTGAACTTGAATATGTTGTACTCAATAAAGGGATGAATTTTATTCCTGGATTTTTTGTTTCTGAAAGCAATTTTGTGGATAATGTACTGTCATTTTGTAGATTATTGAATCTTAGAGTGTTTTTTAAGGATTCTGAAGGCACCAGGCAGTCTGATGAGGGTGGCTTTAGGTTTCATCCTTTTAATTTCTTGCCACCTATGAATAAGCATGTGGAAATCTTTCAAAAATGTGTATTAAAAGAGCTACACTTTCGGGTTGATTTTCAGGATGCCTCATTACCTAATAATTTAACATTGCAGGAAATGTCCACTTTAAAGAATTTGTACAACAATAAAAATGTGGTTATTATTCAGGCAGATAAGGGAGGCCTTATTTGGATTGGTCCAAATATGAAGCAGAGGCAAACAGACAACTTCATGATGTCAGATTCTATATGATTATGCCTATTGATCCCACTACATGTTTCAAAGTTGAAATAGACAACTTCTTGGATTTGGCTGTAGATGAAGGGATTATTGATGAGAAAGTTTGTTATAACCTAAAGGTGAGGGAACCAAACCCTCAATTGTTGCATCTACTACCCAAAATTCATAAGAGTTTGAGGGATCCTCCAGGGTGTACTATTGTTTCAGGAAAAGGCTCATTAACTGAACCTTTATATATATATATATATCTTACTAAATATCTTAAACTTCTCTTAATAGCTGTAAGAGCTAGAATCAAGGACACCACAGAACTTCTCAACTTTATTAGTGATGCAAAACTGAAGGTGGATTGGTTACTTTGCACTTTGGATGTAACCTCCCTATATACCAGTATCCCTCATTGGGCTGGTTTGATGGCCTTGGAATTTTGGCTAAATGAACTAGCCCTCAACAGCCCGGGTTTTAATACCTTCCTATTATGTTTAACTGAACATGTGCTGACAAAAAAATGCTTTTTATTTCAATGGCATTTGCTACCTCCAGATGAAGGGGATGGCTATAGGGGCTTCCTTTGCCCACATTTATGCTGACTTATTCATGAGGTACCTTGAACATACTATAATTTATGACAACAATCATAACATTTTTTGCCACAGATTGATATTTGGAGATGTTTCTTGGATGACTGCTGGATGGTATGGAAGTCGGATGTTACATACTTACAGGAATTTTTAGAGTATCTTAATGATATCAAATGGGGTATTCATTTTACAGTCAATTATGACAAAAAAAATCTATATCCTTTTTGGATGTCATGGTTAAGAAACAGGTTGATGGTACTTTAATTAGTTCTGTGTATAGGAAACCCTTCCAATCTAATTCCTTATTACATGCATCCAGCTGTCATCCAAGACACATCATAAGAAACAGTCCAAAATCTCAGTATATGAGCATTAGATGTATTTGTTCTAGGGAGGATGATTTGCTTCACTACAATGCTGACCTTACAACCAGGTTTGTACAAAGAGGGTATTCCCACACTCATTTATCTTCCATTAAAAGTCAAGTGGACCAAATGCCGAGACACGAGTTGTTGACGTACAACAAACCAAAGTCTGGTGTTGTTGGAAAGATTAGATTTACAACCACTTTTGTTAGGAATACCCAACATTTAATTAATCTTGTGCAGAGACATTAGGATATTTTACTGGCTGATGAACATCTTGAACAAATTTTGGGGGATAGATGTGCATTTTCCTTCCGGAGTGGAACCACCTTGGGAGGTCAGTTCAGTTTTTGTAAACGGATATCTCTACCCAATATTAAATCCCAACGTACTCTGGATGATACTACCCCATGGGGTGTTTTCTTTGTGGTCACTGTAGTTTTTGCAAACATAGTTAAAACCAAGGAGTTTAGTAGTAAAAATACATCAAACGTCTATCAAATCAAAGTGTTGGCCAATTGTAGCAGTGATTGGGTGGTGTATCTGGCCTCTTGTAACTGCTCTGCTTCTATATTGGCCAGGCGTCCAGACCAATGAAGTTACGTGTATCAGAACACCTCAGCAATATGAGAAAAGAGTCGTTACTAATGCTCTGTATAAACATTCTCTTGTACATGCTACTGCTTGTTTCCGTTTCACTATTATTGACAAAATAAGTGGATATAAGTTTATCAAAACCAAATGGCATGAGATACTAACTAGAAAAGAAAAAGGTTGGATCATTAGGCTTGGTGGACTTTTCCCCCAGGTCTAAATGAACATTTGTAGAATATACTTTTATATTCTATGCATCAATTTTCCATATGTATGTATATATGATGTTTTCTTTATGAACTCTTTATGTTTTATACATCAATTTTGCTTTTGTATGTACATCTATACACATATATATATATATATTTTTTTTTCCCATATGTATTTTTTATACTTTGTGTCCAGTTTTTGTTTTTGCACATTTTTATTTGTTGTGACATGTATAGTCAATATTGGTGGTAGTGGTTGGTGTTTTAGTTTGTTTTACTTGGATTTAATTAATTATTTATGACTTATTGGCATCTATTGGCCATTGGTTGGTGCTCTAATAGTTTAAAACGAAGGTTGAATTTTCCTTCAATTGTATTTTGACATTGAAAAAGGCTCCTTGGGGCTGAAACCAGTCTGCTTGTTTGCTATTAAAGAAGATTTTGTCCCCATTTGGTGCTGGCCGTTTTTTGGATTTAGTCAGTTTGCTTGTTTGGGCCTCTGCACCTGCCATCCTGGCGAGGGCTTTCAGCTTGCACCATGTACTATTCCAGCATATCTTTGTCTGTTTCTGGGTTATTTATACACAAAATGAAGGGATAAATACTGCCAGGGGAATGTAAGGCTAGGTTTCTTTTCACAGACCACTGTCTAGGATGTACCTATGAAATTTTTATGTGCTTCACAGGTATAGGGCCGGATAAGAAAAGTAATTTCATGAGAACATATACAATGCCAACAAAGAGGTGACAGTGTATAAATGGAGTGTGACAGACTTGGAGTAAGGAATGATTTTAAACATTTTTTTTATTGAAAGAGGAACTGTTGAGACTGCCATCTAGCACTAAAAGCAGCAATGTATCTACCTTAATTGTATAGAAGTAATGCAGTCATTTTACTAAGCAGGCATATAGTAATTACAGTAAATGAGAAGGGATGAATAAATCTACGGATAATGTACCATCTGAAGTTTTATAATTGCTAGAGAAAAATTATCAGACTGAGCAGGTGATTCTGATCTGCTATTAAGTTTCTCTGCATATATTGTTTGGTTCTGGTATTGTATCAAAACAGAAGTACAGCTGGTTTAGGGTGATTTGTTCCAGCAGAAATTGTTTAACAAATATCACCAAATAAAACTCCATCTTTTCTACTCTTTTGGCAGTCAGTAGGTAGTTACACTTAAAACAGAAGCAAACAAGGATGTGTTACTTGTGGCTGTCTCAGCTATAGCATTCAATTGTAACTCATTGATTAAAGGAGATAAAAGGTTAACAGGGTCATAAACTGCATTATCTGTGTTTAAATTATTTTAGCACTAGGGCCTGATCTCAAGCACCCTTGCTCTGGTATTAGACCAGACAATCAAGTTTCCCATTGCATGACCTGGTCATTTTTATACCAGGTATTTTAACTGTTATCTCCATGATCTTCATCATAAACAATTTCTGTCAAGACAGCCACCATTTCCCTGCACAGTAAAGTTAGAAATAAGCTACATGATATAACTCTGACCTTTCCAAACTTACTAGGCTTGGAGATATAAATCAACCTAACAACTTTCACTTAGCAATTAAGAGAAGGTTCTGTTTTATTATTTCCTAAACAAGATGTGGTCTTTGAACCATACAATATGCATGATCCATAATTATTTTGCAGTGCCTTTCTAAGTTCTTACAGTTCACATTTATGTGGAAATTATTACTAATCATATATATGACTACCCTTCACCTAATAAGCGCCTCAGTTCTCCCCCTCCCACATCAGTTGCGATTGACATTTTAATAAGCAGAGTGAGCTGTTGGTGCTAATAACTTTTTGAAAGTTGTTGGTTCTTGTTATAGCACATATGGATCTTCATTGCTTTAGTATAGTGTTTGCATAGAGAAAAGAAATCTATGACATACTAAGAAGCTTTTGGCAGAAACACATAATTCAGTGTCAGGTAAAGACTTCAAAATTTATTCAGTATCCATTATTTATTTAATTACACACACCCGCACGCATGTTTGTGTGTGTGTGTGTGTGTGTGTGTGTGTGTGTGTGTGTGTGTGTGTGTGTGTGTGTGTGTGTGTGTATATATATATATATATATATATATATATATATATATATATATATATATATATATATGGGAGCCATTTATAATCTCGAAATACTGAAATGTCGAATTTCAGTATCTCGAGACTATAAACCTGAATGTTTAAAATAGCGAAAGTTCATAGGGACTGGAGAATGTGCGTGTGTGTTTGCTTTTGTTTCCTGTTTGTGCGAGCTTGGAGTTAGTATATATAAGTGGGGGGGTGTGGGGGGTGCATGGGGGCTTTCCCCCCTGCTTATGTGTGCATGAGTTGTGTATGTGTGTAGTTTTTTTTTTTTTGTTGTGTTGTGGGTGTTGTGGTGTATGTATGGTGTAGTGCATGCGGTTTGTTCAGTGTTTTGAATTTTGTGGTTTTGGGCTCATGGTTTTGTAGTTTCGGTGTTTTGAGGATACGGTTTCATAGTTTTGAGATACTGAAATTCGATGTTTCAGTATTTCAAGATTATGAAGTGAATATATATATATATATATATATATATATATATATATATATATATATATATATATATGTGTGTGTGTGTGTGTGTGTGTGTGTGTGTGTGTGTGTGTGTGTGTGTGTGTGTGTGTGGGTCTACTTTGTTTCGTTGAATCTCATTTCACTGAATTTCATTTCACCCTGACCACTTCGCTGAAAACTCAAATTACTGAAAATTCCTTTCACTGTATCTCATTTCACTGAACTGCAGTTAGTATATATGGGCTTACAATCACTTTGTCTATCGCACTTCATGCGATTGACATTTGTATGAAACTACCTTTGGCCGAACTGAAATTATGATTGCCACAATGTCGAACCTTACAATAGTGAGCATTCGCTGTTGTAAGATTCGACATTGTGGTGCAGATCGCACAATAGTGTGGTTCAGGAGATGTACCCTTTTCCTCAATGTAGTGTGATCCTGGAGTTTGTATATATGAGTAGGGTGATGTGGGGGGCACAGCCCCCCACATGGGGGGTGCAGGGTAGCTTACCCCCCTGTAAAAAGTGTTTGTTAATGTTGAGCGGAAGTGCAGCATTTCAGTAAAGTTGACATTTTCAAAAGTTTTTGTGTTTGGTATTGAGATTTCCAATCATATGATTCAGACATCTTAACACTTGAACGGAATAGATTTGATTATGTGATAGTAAACTGTATATATGGCACTGTGTAGAGTACTGTAAGGCAAGTAAAAGTATATGCCTTTTTCCCCACTGTAGTGCGATCCTGGAGTTAGTATATATAGTTAGGGGGGCGTGGGGCACAGCCTCATAAATTGGGAGGTGTGGGTGTTAATTTGAACACATATTGTCTTCTGCAGAGAGTTAGTCATTGGTATTGCAACTATGCATGTCTATTGTTTAAAACGTATTGTTTTGAAGTTTTTGGTAAAATACAATAAAAAAAGAAACAAGGTGGGGGGCTGTGCCCCCTACACCCCCCTAACTATATATACTAATTCCAGGATCGCACTACACTGGGGAAAAGGGCATATACCTTTTACTTGCCTTACAGTACTCTACACAGTGCCATATATACTAAGTTCAGTTCAGTGAAATGAGTTTTCATTAATTCGTGTTTTCAGTGAAGTGGTTGGGGTGAAATGAAATTCAGTGAAATGAGATTCAACGAAACAAAGTAGACATATATATATATATATATATATATATATATATATATATATATACACATCTATACATATATAACAAAACTAAAATAATGACGATAATAAATAAATAAAAAACTAAAATAAATAAATTGTCAAATGTTACTTTTAATAACGAATTCCAGGAAAATATGAAGAAAGTGCTATGCAAATAGCGAAATACATTACAATGACATTAAAGCAAGAATGTCCTGAAGGGGCATTGAGACAGTTAATCTGAATGTGGCAAGGGGTAAATCAACACAGTACAGACCCTGAAAATTAGATGGCAGCCTAGAGAAGAAAAAAACAGTAGAAGGACCCTCCCCAACGGAATTTCAGCTTACATATTCTGGGTAGATCTCACCAGACCCATGCTTTTCTTGAATACTTCCATTGATTCCTGCCAGCACATGTTACAGTCATTCATCTCATGGATCTATAACCCTCTTCATGAGAAAATACCAAAGACATAACTAGGGTGGGGTGGAGGGGCAGCCACCCTGGTCATAAAGTGTTTGGGGCCTCAGTGCTGTTTAGTCTTCAGTGCATTACTGGCATTCAAAAATGCTTCTCAAGTTAAAACAGGGTGTGGGGGGAATAGCTAGCTACATCTCTGGGAAATACTTTCACAGATCTGAGGAGTTTTTGGTTCTGTGGTTTGCTAACTTTGTCCCCTTTTCTCTGTCATTCATGTTCAGAGTAATCTCTTCATATCTACTCCACATAATTTTGTACACCCACATTATGCTTCTCTGTTCCTTATGGTCTCTAGTACAAAGAGCCCAATACATCTGTTTTCTAGTTATTCCATTGCTTTCATTTCACACACCCCACTGGTGGCTTTCCTGTGGATTACGTTAATCAGCCTGATGTCCATTTCCTTCTATGTCTTCTAGATATATACAGGTAGTGCTCAAGGTGTGGCCCAGTTAGAGCCCAGTACACTGGTAGCATCTTGTCTTTGCTTCTGGAATCTGTCTTCCTGAAGTTACAGCTCAGCAACTTGCTACTGCCATGGCCCTGATATTCAGCCACTTTTGGCTCAGTCTAAGTGTTGTAAAACATCTTCTGATCATTTGTTCTACTCTGTAGCCATCAATCTCATTACAATCAAATGGTGCTTTAAAACAGAGGTTGTTCCTGGCTAACTGTTGTGTTTTTTGTTATTTCCATTCCCTTCCTTAGTCCCTTTTCCCACCCAGCACTCTGCACCCACCTTCACTGTGAAAATACTGATGCTGTCATTTGTTACCTCAGTTATGTCCAAAACAAGCACAATTAAGAGGACTGGATCAAGAGCTATGTCTTCACTTATTTCTGATAGCTGTCCTGTGCCTCCTGCCTTACACCCACAATGCATTCCTGTTTCACAGTTTCAGTCATGCATTTTAACCCCTGCAGACTTCACTCCAGGCAGCTTTGCTGGAGTAGCTCATAGGCCTTGTTGAAATCCTTGTACAGGATGCCTGATGGTACTTCCTTGTGAAACTCTTCTGTAACCCACTTATAAAACGGCATCAGGTCTGGTAGACAGCTTCTTTCTTCTTTTGTTTCTTCTTCTGGACTTAAACCCATGTTGGCTGCTGTTCTGATGATATATGTCCTCTAAGAAATTAGCAGTCCTTTTCCTAAGGATTTTCCACAGCTTTCCCTTATACCTCTTTACTGTAGACTAACTGTCTGTAGCTCCCTGATGTTTTCCTGCTGACCCAAATACTAGAAGGGAGGAAGGTCTGAGGTCTGGGTTTTGGCAACTTCATCTTTAAAAGAGATACAGCTATTCGTCTGATGACTGCATTATGTGATATTTCATTTTATTTGTCCCACCCCAGACAGTGTCCAATGACTTCAGTACTGATACCCAATTGGCCCATTCATTCTGGGGCTACAGGTGCTGGGCAGTCCTGGGCTGGGCAAGAGTCCTACCACCCATTTGTTGCCACTCAGGAGTCCTGATCTGCTCTCCATTCCCCTGCAAAAGTCAGATAGTAGGGAGTAGGCCAGCTTGTTGGCTCTGGGCATCAGCCTACCCTTTCCCAAATGCAGCACCCCTTCCCTGTAGCAGCTCTGCTGAATGTTCTATTCCTTGAAAGCAAGCAGGCTTTTGCATACCAGCTTCCCCTCAATTTACTGGAGGCAAACTCAGTGACTACTCAGTCTGCACTGGGTAACACCCAAGTTAGGTATCGCCCTATGTGGCGAGCCAAGCTGGTCCCCCATGCCTACACTGCCTGATCCTGTACTCACCCAAGCTGCTAACTGAACTTTAATCACCTGCATCATGGTCAGAGCTGTGTCATTCTCTGTGCCACAGAGCTGCTTTGAGTCACATTTCTTGAGGTTCAAATACATTACTCAGTATGAACTTGCCGCCTTGTAATTTACATTTGTAAGCTTGGTGTTGGTTTACAGCTCATGTTCCACAATTTATATTCTGGTATTTTGCATACTAGAGGACTATAAAGTGATTGAGATTTATAGGCTGTCTAGATTTAGTTCTTGATTTATAGTTAGCATACACAGCATCAAATGTGTTCTAAGCCATGTCATTTGAGAACTCTTACTGTAGTTTTTTTTTTTTTTTTTTTACTTCTTTGGCTACAGAATTAACTATACTTCTGGTGTTTGATCTTCACCCTAGATAGTTAATTTGCAAATGTTTGTGTGTCAGTTTGCAATTCTGATGGCTTGCAGCAGATGTATAGCTAGCTAATAATGCAACAGGTGCTTTCCTGATCTGGCAGCACTCCAAAAAATAAGCTCTCCTCCTAATATGAAGAGACTGCTTCCTAACAAGAGCAAAAAACAAAACAAAAAAAAAAGTAAGCATCAAGATGGAGATACGTAAATAACTATGTAGATATGCACTCTTCCTATAGCACTTCATGTTAACAGTGAAATGCAGGTTCGAGATGGCCGCTGTTCTGTGAGCACTGCTAGCACCTAGCTCTCTGAAATACCCTGGATTAAAATAAACCCAGAAGACAACACGGAATAAAAAACTCAGAAATAAAACTGAACATCTATTTCAGATAACAAACAGCAATCAAAGGAAGAAAAATAAGCAACAGATTCCTTTTAAAAACAACAGGATTATCTAAGATCTTGGAAACAACTGAAGCCATGTGGTGCTGAGACCCTGCACTCATATACAAAGTCTGAAAAAGCACCAAGCAGCAGGATGTCGAAAGAAGAAAATAATATGGTCATTGTAACAAGTAAAACCAAATTCTCAGTACTAGCCTCACCAGATAAAGATACAACTCCAAAAAGACAAAAGACAAACAATCACACAAAACTAAATCTACAGGTAAAACCAAGGCAGACCAGCCAGCTAACCTGGAAGACATTAAAACTGCTTTACTACCTATTCAGCAAGCAATACAGGAACTATCTTTACAATTTCAAACATTTGGTGATTCATTTAACCAAATACTAACTAGAATGGAAAAATCTGAGGCAAAAATACTAGAAAATGAAATAAAAATAGGCTCTATTGCTCAAAGAACTGATTCCCATGACAAAGATCTGCAGAGTTTACAAACAAAAATAACAGACCTTGAGGCAAGGTCACAAAGAAACAACATTATCATCAGAGGAATCCCTGAAACTGTGTCACATAGTAATCTAATACCAACTATCAAACTCATAATAAAATCTCTGCTGGATGACCCTGAAGAAACACAACAAGTGATAATAGAAAGATCCCACAGAGCTCTGAGAGAAACACAATCACCACTGAGACCAAGGCCTGTCTATAGTAAAATATTAACCTACCAAGATGTAAATAAAATCCTGCTTGAAGCCAAGAAGACAGGTGCACTCATCTGGAATAATAATAAAATTTCCTTTGCTCAAGACCTTCCCATCCAGATAAGGTAAGCAAGGCAACTTCTGTCTCCATATTGCAGGTTTCTGATAAAAAAGAAAATCAAATTCCAGGTGAATTATCCAAATCAACTAATTTTCAATGTTAAAGATGTTAAATACATGGTCGCTAACGCTAACCCCAACGAGGCAAAAGAGACATTCCTAACTGTTTTAAGCAGATTCCACCTCTAGAAATGAAATAAAACAAGAAATAAATTGTAGGTGTCCCTCGAGTGAAAAACGGACCGAATCACAACTATTATAGATGGGAACCAACCCTGAGAGCTTACCCTTACTTCCTAGGCCTTAAATCAATGAAGGGAGCCACAAGAAGCACAGGAAAGGGAAAAGAAAAATGTGTAGGAACCAAAATACAACTGCTATTTCCAATGTGCGATTTCTAGGAAGGACCCACCTCCCGGGCCTGATATGCATAATCATTCCCCTTCGATCTCAAAGGCTCCACTACAAACTAAAAGCAACCTAAATTGAAGATACAGCAAGTCTAAGAAGTTAATCTTGCCATAAACACCCATAAATCGATCTAAAACAGCTTATAAGGTAAACCAGACTGAAAGATGACCGGAAACCTGCAAAGCAAGAATCTGAAGAATAAGGTATGGTTTTACCAAAACAACCAATAAGACTTTGAATCTCTTACTAAGACTTATCATAAATAATCCAGCCTTTATTACTAGATGAGAGACTGTCAGAATCAGCCTATCTTAAGGATTTATGACAGAAATAATGATGTTTAACTTGAATAAAGATAAGTAGAGAGTAAAAGCATTTTAGAGAAGGAAAAATACAAGAACACACAAATATAAGGATAACCTAAATATGTAGGATTTGGCAGACTATATACCTGGCTAACTCTGAAAACATTTTTTTTTCTTTCTTTCTCTTCCCCTCATTTTCCTACTTCCGATTGTAGGTGCCAATCAATTTTTTTTTCTGGAATCTGCTACAGATTGGCACAGAAGTCTGTATAGGCACCAAAGTAGGGGAGAAAAACTGTTTAAAGAAGAGGGGAAGATAAGAGACGAATAAGGAAAAGGGAAATGTAAACAAGACAAATCTGGTGTAAAATCTGTGCCACATTATGGTATATCTTGATATAGTTAACTGAGGATATGAATATTAACATGTTGTTTAAAAGTGCATTATTAGAAGGAATAAGCTGCATGCTAAAAAGCTATAAGTTCTGTGCTGTAACTATAATACTATAATTGTATAATAGTTTTAAGGAGGAGACTACGGATACTTCACAGGAGTGTTTTTTAGGGAGCTAGTTTGTTAAGGTTTGTCCGTATTGTATATAGTAACATAAGGGGACTAACATGTTTTTAACCTACACACAAAGAGAAAACACAACCAAAGATCAGAGGGAAACTAAAGTATAAGTTAAATTCTCACTTTATTCCCCTGATTATTCCTAGTCCAGGGGTACAGTGGGTAGGCACAGGGAAGGGACAGGAATAGTTAGATGCTTTCCAAAAACACATATCAACATCACATACAAAGACCACAAACCAAATTAAAATACAAGTCATGTAAAACAAATGGTTTACTATCAAAATGTCAAAACATACTCCATCGACTGTACTATCGTCGAACACGGAAGTTCGAAAACTGTAATATTGATGTCAAAAAAACAATCTAGGAACGGGTTTTAACATGGGTCGAGGTAGGGAAGATGTTTCTAGTTCAGAATAGTACTGAATATCTACCTTGACCCATGTTAAAACCCGTTCCTAGATTGTTTTTTTGACATGGATATTACCGTTTTCGAACTTCTGTGTTCAACGATAGTACAGTTGACGGAGTACATTTTGAAATTTTGATAGTAAACCAAAACAAACATACTTAACAAATAAATGTGGGAAATAGAGATGTGGAAGTTAAAGGACTCCAAAATAAAAAAAAAAGAAAACTATTTTTGCAGTTTACCCTAAAAATCAAAGCCAATCTTATATTAATAAAAGAAACACACTTAACTACAGAACAATGGACAGAAATTGGTAAAAAAAAATGGATAAGACAAATTATAGCAACTGGGGATAAAACAAACAGCGCTGGTGTTGCCATAATAATTACAAATCAATTCCAGGACAAGATACTTGAGACTAAGGCTGGCAAAGAGGGAAGATGGTGTTACATAACATTTACCAACCCAGGATTACCAAAACCTATAATGGGGCTTAATCTATATGCACGCTGTAGCAACCAACATCACTTCTTTATGTCACTTTACCCAATTCTAAACCAACTTAAAGATCACTACCTAATAATTGGGGGTGACTGGAACACATATCAAAACCCAGAAAAAGACAAATCTAACCCGATTAAAACACATAATAAACGAGCCACAATAGCTCTAAATGAACTTAAACAAGACTTTAAACTATATGACCCTTTTAAATATGGAAATAATGATAATAAATCCAGGAAATTCACATTCTACTTGCAATGCCACAAAATGTGGTCAAGAATAGACTTCTTTTTAATCTCAGACATAGTCATTAACACAGATCCAACGACAGTTATACACACTAGATTTTTCTCGGATCATTCCAAAGTACATTGTTTATCAACTGGGACAAAAAACTGTACCTAGCAAATAAAGGTCATAACTGGTCATTGAATCCTAACCTGCACCACAAAATAGATGTAACAAAAGAAGTTGAAGAAATATTAAAAACATCCCTTGCAAATATCTCTAGATCCCAAGTCCCAGTAGACATAGAATGGGCTACAGCCAAAACACAAATCAGAGGAATAGTCATCAAAAAAGCAGCATATTATAAAAAAATACAACTAAAAGAAAAGTATACATTGAAAGGGAAAATAGAAAAACTTGAAAGAGAACTACTAAATAACCCTAATAACCAAACTGAAGTTGATCTCCTAAAACTACAAAGAGACCTCTATATGTTAGAAACCAGAAATTTGTTACTTTATGAGGTAAGAATGTTATCTAATTACACAAAGGAAGCCCAAATACCATCCAGAGCTTTGAAAATTATCATCTCTCAACATAAAACCACCTCAGATATATCAAAAATAAATTACAGGGACAAAAACTACACAAGAAATGAAGAAATTATCAAAGTATTCGAACAAATATATTCTCAAATATATGGAGAACAAACATTACAAACCTCTAAGGAAGATAGAGAGCATTTTCTTCAAAAACTAAAATTTCCTAAACTAGATTTAGATCAACAAAAAAAAAAAAAAACTAATGGAACCTATTTCCATCAATGAGATAAGCACAACACTTAAACATTTAATGTCACATAAGGCCCCAGGACCAGATGGACTTACTTCAGAATTTTATAAAACTTTCACTCCCCTAATTGCTAAACTACTATACTATGTGCCGAATTATATAATAAATAACAACATAAATGATATTCATTTCAATGCCTCCAAAACTATTTTCATATTAAAAGAGCATGCAGACCCGAAAAACCCAGATAGTTATAGACCCATCTCCCTTTTAAATATCGATACAAAGATCCTGACCTCAATACTCACAAATAGATTAAAAAACCTGATAATGAAAATTATTTCTCCAGAGCAATCTGGGTTCACATCACAAAGATAGACCAGCGATAACACTCTAAAATTGGATGCATTAATATCCTTTGCAAATCAGAGGAATACTAATATCTATGCAATGGTAGTAGATTCCCACAAGGCATTTGACAGGGTCAACCTAGAATTTTTACTTCAAACATTACCTTATTTTGACATACCTATCAATTTCATTCAGATCATCCAAATTCTCTATAGCAATCCATACACATCCCTATATATAAATAAAACATGGTCAAATAGAATTATGATAAAAAACAAAACAAGACAAGGATGTCCATTATCACCCTTTCTATTCAACCTATACCTAGAACCCCTGTTTTTTTATATTAAACAAAACACATACCATAACCCCCCAACACATAACTTCAAAGTATATCTCACCGCCTTCACAGACAATCTGAACATATACTTCACTACACCAAACTTAGACATAACCAAAATAATAACTGCAATTGAACAATTTTCAATCATGTCTAACTACAAATTAAACCTTAATCAAACTAATATCTTCCCCTTAAGCCACCCAAACTTATCTCATTAATACCACTAATAGATAGAAAAAAAATTAAAGAAGAAACCAAATATCTGGGAATTACTTTCCTCCAGAGCAACAAGGAATTCTACCTGCATAACATAACTCTAAAATGGCAAAGCATAATGCAAGACTGTAAAAGGTGGAATAACCTTAAGCTACCATTTCTGGCCAAAGTATGAATAATCAAAATGAACATATTACCTAGACTAACATATATATTCATGACATCACAGATAACTATACATAATAAGTTCTTCAAACAAATTCATACCTTCCTAGCTAAATTCATATGGGAACCCCTAAAAAAAACAGAATCTCGTATCAAAAACTAACACTTCGCAAGAGCAAAGGAGGTCTGAACCTGCCAGATTTTAAACTTACTACTCTATTATCAACACTCGTAATGAATATCAAGAAAATCCACACAAGATAATTCACTCCCAGCTCATGAAAGTTAGCAAAATAAATCCACCGGATATACTTAAAAGCACCAAAATCTATATAATACAAATGTTTAGAACAAACAATTCGATCGTCAAGCGCTTTCACTAGACTATGCTAGCTTCATCAGAACAATTAAAACAGCTGATTACTCTTCATTTTAAATGAAAAATGGCACCAAAAATAAAAACAATCCTTAAAGCAACATACTGTGATTAAATTCATACTTGTACATATATATTGTAAATACATTATTTAATAATACAAATGCCAATAATAATATAAAAAAATATATTATGTATGTTGTATAAATAAATAAATGAATGAATAAGGAAATAAATAAATAAATAAATAAATAAATTTATGTACTGTAGCTAAATGTTTGATATATTTTATATGCCTCTATTAATTGTGTAACATCAATAGAGGCTTGATAGTAAAATAATCATTGATGCCTGGTGTTCTAGTGGCATCTGTTAACACTTGCCAATAAAGCTCTCTATAAGCTAATAAATTTTTTGTATTACCTCCTCTGGGATCACTCTTAACTGCCTCTATTATGGCAAATTTAAACTTGTGTTCTTCCCCTTCATCTATAATGTGCCTGGCAAGTGCATTTTTCAAATCCTTGTTTTTTATGCAGTATAAATGTGCATATATCCACTGTCTTAGTAATCTTTCAGTCTTCCCCACATAAAATGAGGGGCAAACTGTGCACTTGGCAATATATACTACCATACTTGATTTACAATTACCCTTAACTGGATATATTTTAGTTCTATTCTCGTTTCCTAAAATTATTGGACTCATTGTGTATATACTTGAACATTGTTTGCATGTCCCACATCTCGAAGTGTGTACATTTACACTGTATTTTATCTTATATCCTGTTTCAAGGATTTTCTTAATGTTCATGCCCATCTTATTCACAAATTTGGGTTCAGTTCCCAATACATTAGCTGTTTCTTTATCCTTTATTATAAGATGCCAATTTTTGATAATAATATCTTTAATGTACTGGCTGTAAGGACCAAATTCTAATATACATGCTCTATTGTACCTAATGTTAGTTGTTTTCTTTGTCGTATATTGAATGTATATTAGAATTTGGTCCTTACAGCCAGTACATTAAAGATATTATTATCAAAAATTGGAATCTTATAATAAAGGATAAAGAAACAGCTAATGTATTGGGAACTGAACCCAAATTTGTGAATAAGATGGGCATGAACATTAAGAAAAATCCTTGAAACAGGATATAAGATAAAATACAGTGTAAATGTACACACTTCGAGATGTGGGACATGCAAACAATGTTCAAGTATATACACAATGAGTCCAATAATTTTAGGAAACAAGAATAGAACTAAAATATATCCAGTTAAGGGTAATTGTAAATCAAGTATGGTAGTATATATTGCCAAGTGCACAGTTTGCCCCTCATTTTATGTGGGGAAGACTGAAAGATTACTAAGACAGCGGATGTATGCACATTTATACTGCATAAAAAACAAGGATTTGAAAAATGCACTTGCCAGGCACATTATAGATGAAGGGGAAGAACACAAGTTTAAATTTGCCATAATAGAGGCAGTTAAGAGTGATCCCAGAGGAGGTAATACAAAAAATTTATTAGCTTATAGAGAGCTTTATTGGCAAGTGTTAACAGATGCCACTAGAACACCAGGCATCAATGATTATTTTACTATCAAGCCTCTATTGATGTTACACAATTAATAGAGGCATATAAAATATATCAAACATTTAGCTACAGTACATAAATTTATTTATTTATTTATTTATTTATTTATTTCCTTATTCATTCATTTATTTATTTATACAACATACATAATATATTTTTTTATATTATTATTATTGGCATTTGTATTATTAAATAATGTATTTACAATATATATGTACAAGTATGAATTTAATCACAGTATGTTGCTTTAAGGATTGTTTTTATTTTTGGTGCCATTTTTCATTTAAAATGAAGAGTAATCAGCTGTTTTAATTGTTCTGATGAAGCTAGCATAGTCTAGTGAAAGCGCTTGACGATCGAATTGTTTGTTCTAAACATTTGTATTAAATAGATTTTGGTGCTTTTAAGTATATCCGGTGGATTTATTTTGCTAACTTTCATGAGCTGGGAGTGAATTATCTTGTGTGGATTTTCTTGATATTCATTATCAACACTAACAGAATACTGAGAATAGCAAAACATAACCCGACAATTAAAACTTGGTCACCTCCTTTGGTGACAATATTCTATAGGTACATTAAAGCACTAGGCATCAATCCCAAAGTGCTTCCCTTTTTAAACAAAAAATATTTACAAGCCTACAACATTCTAGATCCCTTAAAACATTCTATAAATATAACACAAAACCTTTTTCATTCCTTAAACCTTGGGCAAGCTATGGTAACACTACAACCCCTCCACAAAAATCCAAATCTAAAAATAAATAAGATGCTAGACCTTGACTCCTTTCCTCTATTAAAGGACAAAATAATCCAAGATATCTACCCATACCTTAACTGTACAATCCAAGAAATGGGAAGTAACCTAAATCTACACAAATTATATATAATAATTCTAAGACAAATCAAAGAGTTGTGTTTCACCTACCTCCAAAACTTTACTATACTTAATAGTGACATGGAAAACTGTACTCTGCTTTTGAAGACTATTCTTACAACAAGGAAAATAATATCTAACTCATATAAAATGAGAGGTGAAATCAAATTTTAGAAGGACCTCCTTTTCTCTAACTATTGGAGTAAACTGAAACCATCCATAGACGACCAGCAAATAAGTTATGCAATCAATCTAACACTGAAAATTATACCCCTTAAAGAACTGTCATACATGCAGCTCATGGTAAATAATAATGCATATTTCCTAGCCGCAATACTCCACAAATTCAATGCATTGAAATCACCATACTGTCCACACTGTAAGGACCAGGTAGCAGACCTAATGTATATATTTTGGAGGTGCAAATGTGTGTACAAACTCTGGAATTCCCTCAAGATATAACTGCAAAAAATGGGATATCAAACATCAACATTAATATAGATATTTACCCTTCTACATATTCTCCCATCTAACATATCAGGAAAACAAGCGAATATACTTATAATAATTTTCTTACTAATGAAGCTATACATAACTCTCAAATTGTTAGACCCTATAAGTATCTCTTGGGAGGGATTAAAAAAATAGCTATTAAACATCATTTAGCTCATAAAATAGTAATGGATAAAAGAAACAAAAATATGAAAGCCCAAGAAATTTGGGAACCAACATTTAACATCATATTAGCATAAAACATCATACATACTACATAGTAACACGTTACAAAGGAACCTAGAAATATATACAAGATCATACAGCAAAGCTATGGACTTGAAATTGTTATTGTATGTGCTGTTTTTATAACAATGGAATTGACTGAGAAAGCATGTTTGTATATAATGTAAATAGATATGTTTTATGACCTACATGTTACTATATTGACTACAATGTATAACACTCACTTAGGGTCATGTTGTAAGAATGGAAGTGATAGTGATTTATATAAATGTAAAATGAAAATAAAAATTATTGAAAAAAAAAATGGAGAAATGCAGACAGGCTTACCCAGCACAATGCAGCTGACCTATCCTGGGCTCACAGTATGAATCCAATGGTTTTAAGCTCAGGGTGGTTAGTATCACATTGAGATGGTGGATCTTGGCAAAATAGTGCTTAAATGTTGTAAATAAAGGTAGCTACTTTAAGAAAATGGTGTAGGTAGCATCATTGCATGGTTGTATTACTAAGTTCAATCAATAGATACCCAATTTGTGATGTATAAAAGAAGGGGGTTCTAACACTACAAATTTGGAGAAGTTGTCTCTTATGCATGTGTACTGCTTGCTTGGACAAAGGATTCTTTCTGGATGCTATAAAGAAGGAACATTTCTGGAGTATTTATGGAGATACATAAACATATTCCTAAAGTGAAAACCCAAT